>NC_090321.1:136967862-137063011 GCF_040869045.1 Eurosta solidaginis | reverse complement strand
GCCCACCCTAATGGCGATATCTCGAAAAAGGCGTCCACCTATAGACCTAATGCCCCACTCCCTCTTAGAATGCTCAGTAACACCTTTCGTTTGATTACCCATATCGTACAAAACATTCTAGAGTCACCCTTGGTCCCACCTATATGGCGATATCTCGAAAAGGCGTCCACCTATAGAACTAAGGATTACTCCCTATTAAAATACTCATTACCACCTTTCATTTGATACCCATATCGTACAAAACACATTCTAGAGTCACCCCTGGCCCACCCTAATGGCGATATCTCGAAAAGGCGTCCACCTATAGAACCTAATGCCCACTCCCTCTTAAAATGCTCAGTAACACTTTTCGTTTGATACCCATATCGTACAAAAACACATTCTAGAGTCACCCCTGGCCCCACCCTAATGGACGATATCTCGAAAGGGGCGTCCACCTATAGACCCTCATGCCCACTCCGTCTTAAAAATGCTCAGTAACACCTTTCGTTTGATAACCCATATCGTACAAAACATTTCTAGAGTCACCCTTGGTCCACCTTTATGGCGATATCTCGAAAAAGGCGTCCACCTATAGAAACTAAGGATTACTCCCCTTTTAAAATACTCATTACCATCTTTTCATTTGATACCCATATCATACAAAACACATTCTAGAGTCCACCCCTGGCCCACCCTAATGGCGACATTTCGAAAAGGCGTCCACCTATAGACCTAATGCCCACTCCCTCTTAAAATGCTCAGTAAACACTTTTTCGTTTGATACCCATATCGTACAAACATTCTAGAGTCACCCCTGGCCCACCCCTAATGGGCGATATCTCGAAAAGGCGTCCCCTCTATAGACCTAATGCCCCACTCCCTCTTAAAATGCTCAGTAAACACCTTTTATTTGATTCCCATATCGTACAAAACACATTCTAGAGACACCCCTGGTCCACCTTTATGGTGATATCCCTAAATGGCATCCATCCATAGAAACTATGGCCTACTCTCTCTTAAAATACTCTTTAATACCTTCCATTTGATTACACATGTCATACAACCACATTCCAGGGTTACCCTAGGTTCATTTTTCCTACATGGTGATTTTCCTTTTTTTTGTCTCCATAGCTCTCAACTGAGTATGTAATGTTCGGTTACACCCGAACTTAGCCTTCCTTACTTGTTTATATATAGAGATGTAGATAGACTGAAGCTAGCAATTTTTTTTTAACGGCGGCATATTTATTCAACGTCCCAACAGGAATAACAAGCCAAACTCAACAATGCAGTCAAACTTTAGGTGTTAAAATAAACCCAAGCCACGCCCATTTTTTTCAAATTCCACATTTTACTTGAGGTGTTTACTTAAACGGTGGGGACATAACGTCATATAGCTCCTTACCAATTTTCATTATCCTACCATTACTACATCCAGAGACATGCAGTGTGATATATTCCATTTGTATTGGAGGTGCCACGCCCCCTTTTTTCCTAATTCCACATTTTTCTTGGAGGTGTTAGGGATTGACCTCATGTAACTCCTCACTGGAATTTCAATGTTCTGGCATGTATACCTTCAGAGTTATGCAGTACCAAAAAATTCCATTTGGTATGGGAGGGTGGCACGGCCCTTTTATATATCGAAATTATTTTTAGCCTAAAACCTTCTTGTTAATAGAAGGAACCTATAGCCCAAAATTTGGTGATGATTGAAGTGTGGGAAATACGTTTTCCACAGCTAACACACATACGCACAGGATTTTGATTTTTTATATATGTGACCCGGTCTATGAAAAACGTTGCTTATGACTCAAAAAAAAAGAAGAGCTCAAACGTCCTGAAGAAATGCATTGTTTATATTTAACAGCTGTTTCTCGCAATTTCTATTTTTGAGTCATAAGCCACCTTTTTCATAGACCGGGTCACATATATAGATTTGTTATATTCTACCTTATGGCTTATAATTAATTCCCTTACTTAAGGCTTATTTCGTATTGATCTTATGCCTTACATATCATTGCATAGTTCTTCTGTTTACATGCGGGACCTTAGAAAAATCTGTTGAATGTTTCTGAAATCAAACATTAAATTTTCGTTCGAAAAGTAATTTCGAAGCAGATGAAAACAGGCCAATCGAATCGAGTGGCAAAACACACGGAACGAAAAACGACATTAGGTTGATGTTTACATTAATAAAGTTTACTAAGCCTTGATTTTCTGCCCTACCATAATGATAGCATTCATTATCTGTTCCTTTAGCCCCCTCAAATTTTTCTACGTCCTAGTCCAAGATCATTCTTACTTTACTTACTTAATTGGCGCTTAACCGCTTAAAACGGTTATGGGCCGTCCAACAAGGAGCGCTAGTCGCTCCTTCTCTCTGCCAACCGGCGGCAAAATTGGTCACACCAAGGGAGTTTTAAATTGTTTTTTTCACCTGGTCCTTCCAACGGACTGGGGGCCGCCCTCTACCTCTGCTTCCATAGGCGGGTTCCGATAGAAAACACTTTCTTGGCCGGATCGTCATCTTTCATTCGCATAACATGGCCTAGCCAGCGCAGCCGCTGCGTTTTTAATTCGAGTTTCACACCCGGGCAAAGCAACATCAAAAATTTTAGAAATAAGGTTTTTTCAATTAGAAGAAAAATTTTTTCTAAGCGGGGGTCGCCCCTCGGCAGTGTTTTGGCAAGCACTCCGAGTGTATTTCTGCCGTGAAAAAGCTCTCAGTGAAAACTCGTCTGCCTCGCAGATTGCCCGTTTCGGAGTCGGCATAAAAACAAGTAGGTCCCGTACCGCCAATTTGTAGGAAAAAATTAAAAAGGAGCTCGGCCCAAAAATCTCTTCGGAGGTTATCGCGCCTTACATTTATTTATTTTTTATTTTAATGTTTGATGTCTGCGTATAGCTCGTATGGTTCATGCACATCATTAAAATCTTCTTCGGTACTGGCCATCGCCAACGCGTATAAGTCCATAAATCTTTTCGAAGAACTTTTCTCTCGAAACACTCCCAGAGCCGCTTCATCTGCTGTTGTCATGGTCCATCCTTCTGCACCATATAGCAGGACGGGTACGAGAAGTGACCTTGTAGAGTATGATTTTTCGTTTTGCCGAGAGAGGGACTTTACTTTTTCAATTGCCTACCTAGTCCAAAGTAGCATTTTATTGGCAAGAGTGATTCTTCGCTGGATTTCAGAGCTGATGTTGTTGTTAGTGGTTGATGCTAGTTCCCAAATAAACGAAGTATTTTTACTATTTCGAAATTATGGCTGCCACCAGTAGCGTGGATGCCAAGGCGCATATGCGCTGACTTTTTTGCTCGATGTCAGCAGGTACTTCGTTTTTGTCCCTCATTCACCATCAAGCCCATCTTTGCCGCTTCTTTTTTCCAGTTTGGAGTAAGCAGAACTAACGACGCGGGGTGTTTAGGCCGATGATATCAATGTCCATCAGCATACGCCAGTAATTTCACGCTTTTATAGAATATTATTCCAGAGTGGTTAAGTTTCTGCAGCTAGTATAATTTTCCTCAAGCATCAAATTAAAGAAAATCGCACGATAGGGGGGTCACCCTGTCTGAAAACCTCGTTTAGTTTTCGAACGGCTCGGATAGGTCCTTCCCAATTCTGACTGAGCTGATGGTGTTTACTTAACGTCCATTTTGCACAGCCGTATAAGTTTTTGCGGGTAAACCAAATTCAGACATAGCGGCATATAGGTAGCTCCTTTTTCGTGTTGTTGAAGGCGGCTTTAAAATCGACGAAGAGGTGATGCGTGTCCGATTCTTTTTTTCGCGAGTTTTTTTTCCAGGATTTGGCGCGTTGTGAAAAATCTGGCCGATGGTAGATTTACCAGTTTCTCAAGCCGCACTGATAAGGTCCAATCAATTGAATCACGGTGGGCTTCACTCTTTTCGCACAATACACTTGACAGGACCTTATATGCGATATTTAGAAGGCTAATTCCGCGATAGTTGGTGCAGTTTGCAGTATCCCCCCTTCTTGTGGACTGGGCAAACAATACTTAGATTCCAATCGTCGGGCGTGCACTCGTCCGCCCATATTTTGCGAAGAAGCTGATGCAGGCGCCTTACCAACTCCTCGCCCGCCGTATTACAGGAGTTTTCCCTGGTCTTAAAAAACTTCCGTCTGTCCGCCGAATTTTTTGGTAAAATTTTCGGCCGTTATTCCTGGTGGCTAGCAGCTCAAGCACCTCGCACTCACGTCTTTCTGCCTCTGGTTTTTTTGCTTCCTGAAAAAGGGGTCCGGCTTCCCTTTTTTAACTCGCGGTAGCGGTTCACACGTTCCTCTTGTTGCGCTCGCTTTTAGCGTAGCCCTGTAGGCAGCATATTTTTCTTTCGGTTGCAAGGCGGCATTCTTCATCGCACGAGTTGTTTTTTCCCGTGGCCGCCGATAACCAATTTTTTCCTCGGCGGCAGTACGAAGTGCTTTGGAGATATGCTCCCACTGCTCTTGTATTCCATCAGGCTGAGTTGTGCTCTCAGAGAGCATGTGTGAGAGTCGAGTTGCGAAAATCATTGGCAGTCTGTTGCGATTGCAGCTTTTCGACGTCCAGCTTTCCTTGTGTTTTTTGTTCCTTGGTTTTTAGCCGCGTTGAGGCGGGGTGCGTATTTTGGCTGCAACGAGATAATGGTCCGAGTCGATGTTAGGTCCATGGATCGTGCGAACATCTAAAACACTGGAGGCATGCCGTCCGTATATCACAAACGTGATCGATCTGATTGAGAGTACTTCGATCAGGAGACAGCCATGTAGCTTGATGTATCTTTTTATGCATGAACCTCGTGCTGGATATGACCATGTTTCGAGCACCGGCAAAGTCAATCAGCCTCAGTCCGTTAGGAGAAGTTTTCATTGTGTAGGCTGAAACTTTCCGACTGTAGGGCCAAAAAACACCTTCTTTTGCCCACCCCTGGCGTTAAAGTCGCCAAGCACGGCTTGTATATGATGACGGGGGCAGCGCTCGTATGTGCGTTTCTAATTGTGCGTTGTCTTTCTCCTCTGTCGGCGCATGGGCTCAGATGAATGATATATAAAAAAAATTTTCTTTTGTTCGGATAGCGGCGAGACGTTCGTCCACAGGCGTGAACGCCAATACTTGGCGACAAAGTTATAATTTCAATGTTCTTAAAATTGAATCTAGACTTTTTTATATTTTTAAAAAGAAGCTAAAAGGGGCTAAAACAATTTTTTGAAAAAAAAACTGAAAAAAACTTAAAGCTAAATCGGAATTTCTCAAGCTAAATGGAGAAAAAAAGCTAAATCTAGCTTCAAAAATTTTACCGTGTGTGATCGAAATATATTGGGAATAAAACAAATAAAACTTGCGTTTTTAATTTTATGATCCACGGGACCTCAAGCCAGCTTAAAACATGTTTAGCTTGAAAAAAGCTAAAAATGGCAACACCCAATTCGACACTCTGGTGAATTGCCTAACTGTTTGTATTCTAGTAAAATGCCACAAGCATTTGGTACTTTTTTTTTGAGAGTTGGTCCTTTTTTTTCTTTGAAATTTTGTCCACAAATGAAAGAATGGTGTGGGAACCGTGCATACACTGTTAAATGTTTGAAGCCTAAATCTGAAAACTTTTTTGTTTCTACATATGCATATGACCAGTCTCCTTGAAAAATGGGTACGCAGAGCTGCGGGGGAAGTTAACACTAGCATTTAAAAAAAAACATGGATAGTGGCAAGGTTTTCGAACCGGACGTAACTCCGAACAACAGTAGTGTGCTTTAATTTAAAAATCTCAGCCAAAAAATTTAAAGTTATGGGTTTTTGTTTTTAAGCCTATAATTGTATTCAAATTTCTATTCATAGAGTTTTTTAAACTTTATGGTTTTTGTTTTAAGTCTAGAAGAGTCTATAAATTTTATATTTTTGAATATTTTTTTGGTTTTTGTTTTAAATCAATTTTGAGATTTTTACACTTACTATCGGAATATATTTGAAATTAAAACCGAATAAAAAATAAAAAACACACTTGTAAATTGAGAAGTTTCAAAAAAAGTTTTAAAAAGTGCTTAAACCGATAAAATGATTTGAAATTTATGCTGAAAACTGCGTAATCTTAATAATTATTCGCATTTAAATGTGTATGTTATTGCCCTATAATATATACAAAAAATAGAAATAAATCAAAGCAAGCTTTAAGTTCTACAAAAAAATATTTAGAAAAATTCCGGTACAATTTTGTCCCATCTTGGCGCAAGAAACCTTATCGTGGAAATTATGGAAAATGCCCTCTTATCAGCTACAATAAAAATTGATTATAAAAAACAGAAATTCCTTTAATAATAGCTCTTATAAAGATAATTTTAAAACTACATATGCGAATCTTTTTATTATTTAATATTTTAAATAACTTGGAAATTGTACTTGACCCAAAAATTACTTTTTAGAGATCACACCCCAATATATTCAAAAAACTTCTGTATCCGTTAATAAACCGAAAAATCTAAGGTCAGTAATGAAAATAAGGCCACAATTGCTAAAGTTATTTTTTCAGTCAATAATTAATATACATTACAATGGAAAAAATACAAGTCATACAAAAATAAGTTGTTGAAAATGATGTTTGATTTGCCGTGACATTTTTTCAACTACAAAGTTGCACACACAAAAACAAAAATCAGTCAATCAAAAAAGAAAAAAAAACCTTGTTTTTTTTTGCTTAAAACCTTCGGCCGAAAAAGCGCCAAAAAGATTCCCAGAAAAAAGTGAATAATAATTGGGCCCAACAAATATAGACAAAAATCAAAACTCGTTTTCGGACCGTATTGAAAAAAATAATTGACAAATTTGAAACGTCGTTGTGGATATATTTAAAAATCCACTAATTTCCAATCTAAAAAAACTCCCAGTTTATCATATAGTTTAACTGCGTACTATATCTATGAATAGTATTTTATAGCTAGTGTTTATATGCATATTATATTTATAGCTATTAACTTCAAGGCAAAAGATACTTACCAAGGTTTTTTTTTCTAAGCTAAATCCTAAGCCTCCTAAGCAGCATTTTTTTTCCTTTTATCAACTTTAATTTTTAGTAATCCATATATTTCAAACTCACTTATAATACTATAGTTGTAAGGTTTTATTTAAGAAAACCATAATCATCTAAAAACTGTGTACTTAAAAACGTTTAAATAAATTTTGAATTTGAATCTTCGGAAAAAAAAAAATGCAGGTACCCACATTTTTTTTTAAGGACCGCAGTAGGTATAAGTGGTTTTTAAACTTATGTACATTTTTGCAGTCAATCCCAATGAAAACATGTGGGGTATCTACAAAATAACAGCAGTATCTACACTTTTTAATGCAAATCAAGTGAAATTTGCAATGTGTTTTCCTAATTAAAAAACACTGTATCTACGCAGATATGGCTTTTTTCAAAAGTATTCTCAGCTTTTTTTCGACTTTTTTTCCTATTACAGAAATGGACATATCTACAAAAAATCTACATAAAAAAACCGTAGATTACTGGCTCCTGAATAGGTTTTTGTAACAAAATATTGCGTTAAGAGAGAGGCAGTATCCACAGTTTTTGCGTATAAGGAATCAAAGTACAGAACAAAACATGTTTCGTTCAATATCTCAATTTCAGTAAAAGTGTTTCATGTTGGAGCAAACGATATTATGTATGTAGAAAGCGATTGTGGTGAACGAAATGGGACACCCCTGCTTGACTCGCTGTTTTTAATTATTATATTGTTGTTGTGTTAACAGTGCTTTCGCCCCACTGGAATCTAAGGAAAACTGTCAGCTGTTAGTTTCCTCAGAAACCATAGGGAGATTGGTTTTTGGTGGTAGGTTTCCACATTACAATTGAAAAATATGGTTGGTCTTATGTGGAGAAATCGCTAGCAGGACATACATTACGTATGGCGGGGTTTCATTCTGGACAAGTTAAAAGTTAAAATCTGTTGCAGTATCCATAAGGAAGTTGGGCCAGTTTGACTCGTATTTCCCTTGGTAGTGTGCTTTCTTCTTCTGCAAGAGTAGGATATGGTATTTTTGATAACTCGCTTCACCGGGCGCGTCCTGCCAAAAGGCGTTTTGCTGATTCTGTGTGGAATTTGCTTAGGGCCTCCATATGCTTGTCTGGATCAAAACGACTTGGGAAGTTGGATCTCATCATAGTGCTTATGGAGTGGCCGTTAAGGCGGGTCTTAATCAAGCAGTTTGTTTTACTAGGGTGTCCCTGGTTTGTGGACAGGGGAGATAGCTGTTTATTTTTAAAAACTAATTCATCTATTGAAGTGACGGGTCCCCGTTGCCCATAATCGTGCAGTCGTCGGCATAGGAAATAACTGTAAACTCCTTCTGGTGAGAAAGGGAGCTTTGATATGAATAAAATTAAAAAGAATTGACAAAACGTAAGCGCAGGGATAGGACACCACTCTGTTGTACCCCCTGTTTAATTTTCCTAATCTTTGAAATTTCGAGTGCCACGAGCATCGTCTTGTGATGGGGGTTTTTTCCTGATTTAGTCCCATAATTTATCTGAGTGTTGATGGCATTTAGCGCGGTGGTAGTGCAATGCATTTTGAGGAAGCCATGATTTCTTAGAATCCGATAAAATTTTTATCGCCGAAAGTAATGGGATACTTTATCATTGTGTTTTGGTTGGATTGGACAAGGATTTGACGGTTGACCACAGTTTTACAAACATCCGCAGAGATGTTTGCAGATCGGTTTGCGTGTGTGTTCATTTACCAGCCGCATGATATCCAAGCTGAGGACTCCTAATAAGGGGTTTCTAGGGCCGAGTTGTCTCGACAGGTCACGTTTTTCTTGCATAATTGCAGCTTCTGCCAGGATTTGCGGTATCATTTCAGGTATTCCACGTGCCGGAATAAAGCGTGCAGAAGCTGAAGCGATGAACCTGCGGAAAACACGCTCGCTTTTGCCGGACATCAGTCGGAATGGGGAGAGCAGGAAAAGATTGATATGTGAAGGTTGTGTAGCTTTCCCAGTTTAGCTTTTTTTGAAATTAAAAAAAGTCCGCTTTTTAGAGGTGATAAACTTAGCAGGTGGCTGTATTGAAAGGAGTATGGGCAGGCGGTTAGATGCCTCGGCTGCCAGTCAACGCAGTTTTATGAGCCCTGCGCTGACGATGGATAGGGCAGGGGGGGGGGGGGGGGGGGGGGGAGGGTAGTCCTCACTCTGGGAGTAAGAGATGAAGGATATACACTTTGTGCTGTCCCGATTGCTGCTGGAGTATCTGGTATCGATGGGTTGGTACTTGTGTTTTTGGCAGCACGCTGCAACGAATGCGCCAGTTGGGACGGTTTGCCATTTCTAAGCCCGGAGGCATCTGTGAAGATGGCATCGGCCAAGACATGAACTGCATTGGACCCTGTGATGATGTGGCCCACTTGGCAGCATTTGCTGCTAGAAGGTAGCGGAGGAAAGCTTGAGAGTGAACTGCGGGACGTCCTTGGGACGCGAAACAGCAGGCCGCCAAAAAGGTTTTTGTAACGACATCCTTTGAGGATTTCTCTGACGACCCGCAAGCAGGTATATGAAACAGATGTGTAAGCAACCGCTAACCAAATCTCCTTCTCCGCTTTACGATATTAACAAAGCGGATGTTTGATTGTGTGAGTGGGTTGAACTGTTGCTTGCACATATGTGTATACGCGCCGCGAATGGGTCGATCGCGGATTGGTTTGACCAAGGCAATCGGGCTATTCGTGCCTTACGGGGACATAAATGCCGCAAGGCTAAATGGGGTATAAAAAGGGATTCCGCTGATCGACCGCAATCAAAATCGAAAAGTCGCGGTCTTTAGTGTAGTGCCAAAAGTGAATTGAAAAGTTTTGTATTCAATGTGCGTTTTGTTGGGTGCGCGAGTGAAAAAGTATTTTTTCTAAAGTGCGGTTTCACGCTAAAAGTAAACGCGAGAGAATAAAATAAGAGTGAACCTTGATACTAAGGAATCCTCCCTAGGTGCACCGCAGAGCAAGAAGTACCGCCACCACTGGGGGTGGAAAAATCCCCTCCAGAAAGCAGCAAAGTCACCGGTAAGTCAAAGTGTGAGATTTAAAATTTTTGTTTGAAAAACCTTTTTTTACCCTTGATTTTTTTTTTAACTTTTTTTCTCTTATTAGAGCATTTTCTTAGAATCTTGATTTAAATAATTTTGTTTGAAACTAAACATTTTTTTGTAAATTTTGTGAAACCAGAGAGTTGTTAGTAAGCCATTTTATTTTTGGAATTTTATAAAAAAATAAATTGAGTTAAAAATAGTTTCGAATCGTTAAATCGGCTCAACCTAAAGTCCACTTCGCGAAAGTAGAGTTTTTCATAGATGGTTCTTTGATGATGGAGGTGATGATGCAGCAGAACGCTGAGATGAATCATCACATGGGCGAAGTGCGAATGGTAAGGGAGGATATATCCACTCTTAGCAACCGTGTCGCTCATGTGGAGACATCTATGCGCGCTCCTGCTGCATCAGCTCTCCACCGAACACGTCCACGCCAGGACAAGATAGCGATGCCACCACGAACCAGCACAGAACCGCGAACCACACAGATACAGGCAACGGCCACTCCAGCTATTCTGGGCGAAAGAAAGTAGATTTAGACAAATGGCACCTTAAGTTCGACGGGTCAGCAAAGGGGATGCCGGTGGAAAGTTTTGTTTTCAGGTTGGAACGAATGCGCGTACAATACCAGTTCTCCTATCAGCAGTTGTCTTCCGATTTCCACTGTCTAGTTTCAGGGCCCACTCTCAAGTGGTATTGGCAGGTGCTGGAAGATCACGCCGATGATTAGTCGTTTGACTATTTTGGGTTGAAGAGGGAAATTTTATCTCAATTTAAATCGGCAGAGTCAGACTACGAGGTAATACGCGAGATTATGGACCGAAAGCAGCTGCCCCTAGAGAGCTTGGACGAATACTATGCTGACGTCCACGACCTAACGTTCCGACTGAGGCAAAGAATCCCGGAGAGCGAGCTGGTCAAAATTATTAAGGGCAACCTAAAATCGTATCAGGCCAACCTGAAATTCGCGACAAAGACAGAGACATTGGCGGAGTTGAAGACCGAATGCAAGAGGGCGGAAAAGTTAATTAAGGAAACAGGTCTAGGGCGAAGCCAGTCAGCGAGTTAGGGACAAACAACGTGGGTTGGTCAGAAGGTCAGAAGAGTGAGTTTAGCATAGAGGCGTTCAACAAAGACAATAGGAATTTAGGAGTTAGTAAAAATATGTCTCGTGCCCCTGTCACATAAACCATCCTAAACTAACCATCCAACATCCCAACTAATTTTCCTAGTCCTGTCGCAAGTTCGTCGTCCAATGTCCATAGTCAAAATGTTAGTCCTGTCCAAAACCAATTGTTTTGTCCGCCCCCGTTTCACCTTATGTTGTGTTATGCTTGTGGCATGCCGGTGGATTTCTATTTGAAGAACCCGGTAGAAGCAGCAAAAGACACAAAGTGCTAGTCGAATTTCCACTTTATGAAATATTTTGCGTGTGGAGGTGATTCGTCCTTTTGTGTCTTTAAACCAGAGGCGGGAAACCGGGCGTTGGCAGAGATGTCCGGGAGCTCTGCCTTAAACCAGGATCGCCCGGGGAATTAATAGAAGATAGGCAGATAGAAATTTTAAAAAGAGATAGGGCAAACGAGGTAAAGGAAAAAGTAGAGGAAAAGAAGAAAGTTGAGCCAGTTAGGGATAGTTTACATGTTAGGAAGTTGAGGTATGAGGAAGCAGGGAGAAAAATATTCTGCGAAAAGATCAAGGCTAAAAAGAAGAAGAGAAATACTATCTAATTTACCCAATTGCATGGAAAGCAACAATAAAAAGTAATCGAGTTGAGTTGGCTAAGCGGTTTCAACTAAAACCGCTTAGGTAATTGTCGACCTGATTGTTAGTGTTGTATAGTGTTGCATATTCAAAAATAGCGCACTATTGTGAACGAGCGAATGAAGTGAACATACGAATGTGCAGATAAAGTAAAAAAAAAAAAAAAACAAAATAACAGCGTGGCGGCAGGGTGACATACATACAAACAGTCACACGCATTTCATGTATTTTGTTTTTGTAATTCTCTGGTTGAGTGTCAAAAACATACTGCGCTAGAAGTAAAAATGTCATAGCAGGCAAAAAAAGGAACAATTAGCTGATAAACTTAAACCATCTGTATGGTTTTGCCATAATGAAACTGTTTAGCTATTTGAAGCGTTTTTTTCAAGCTCGCTTGCAAAAAAAAAAAACAACTATCGTAAATGAAGCTCTAGTGAGGTGCGATTATTCCTAATTAAACACTTTAACTACCATCTTAATGCTAGTATCGCAGCTCCAACATTACACACCCTTATATATCATTACTTTACGCCACTATTAAGGTAGATGCATACATACGTATATTGAAATACTTACTTATGTAGTTTATAGCCTTGATATTGCATGTATTTAAGGAACTCCTGTGACCTTTCCCGATCTTTACGTTTTTCTTTATCCGTCAATAGATCATATGGAACTAGCTGAGGGTGAATACCTCCACCACAAGAATTAAGTTCTTCTTTCTTTTTTTTTGCCCATATGTCATGAGAATTTTCGGCTAGACGTTCGGCCATATTCTGCATTTCTCTACTCAGCGTTAGATTTGTCATGTCAACTGGATGTGGATTGTAATTGAATGGACTGCCTTCATTCTGAAAATCATTCTGTTAATAAGGAAACGCTACAACATTCAGATATAGCAAAGGTGGTTAAGTTTTGATGGAGATTTGAACAAGCTAATTAATTGTTTTAGTAAATAAGGCTAAAAACTTATCAGTATACTTGCCATTTCAGAAGATACAATTGGAAATTTAAAATACATACGATTTGTGGTTTGGATTGTCGTCGGGTTGATCCGTGATGATTAAGTGGAGCATCAATATCGGACTGTTCTATGCGCCAACCAATAGACAGCAGAGCTTTCAGGCATTCTCTAACAGGATCTCGATAACGCCCACGTTCCTTTTTAAATTTAAAGATTTGTTTTATTAGGAGTGTAAGTAATGCGAATTATATATAATATTATATAAATGTAGGTAATTCTTAGGACTGCCACGTTGCATTTGAAATTTTTTAAGGTCATATGCATTCATTATCATTATATAACTTAATTCTTAACTGTTAATTCAACAATCATTTGTTTCGTGAAAAAAAACTCATAGAATTAGTTTATGAAGATGAAAATAACAAAATGTGTAGGGTGTGAGACTTCACGAAGTTGTCGTCTTTTAAAAAAACAAAAAAAAAAAATCCCATTTCTAAATAGTCAGCATACAATGTTTTCCAATCAGACAAATATCACAGGAGCTATTCGTTATTGGATTTGAATCGTGGTATGTTGCAAAATACTTCAAAACAGAGCAAAAATCTGCCCAAGTTTTGATGTGATATTAACTCCAATTCCAGATCATCGGTTGAAAATGGCAAAGTTAAAGCAAAGCGGAGTGGTTCGGTTCACCGGTTCGAACCACCTTGACAAAATTCTAACCGGTTCACGAGCGGTTTCTGGGCACCTTTGAACCGGTTCGCTTTAAGTAATTTAACCCATTTATTATTAGTCATATGATAATTAAGACAAATTTCCTATGAAATATCTAATGACATATGGTTAAATGCATGTATCGACCTGGGTCAATCGGTATAAAATACCTACAGATTGAAATTCTTTACAGGTATGAAATGAAAAACTATAGTCTCACAATATAACAGACCACTATTGCAAAGGGCGGCTACCACCCCGCTGGAAGGACCAGGTGGAAAACGATCTAAATTTCCTTGGTAGGAACAATTGGCGCCAGTTTTTCCAGCGAAGAAGTCACTGGTGGGCCTTGTTGGACGGTCATAATCGTTTAGACGGTTAAGCGCCAATTAAATAAGTAAGTAATTACAACGGAGGGTGGGACCGTGAGTAGAAGTCCACGAAAGTGGGGAAAGCTTCTGACCGCCATTCACCTGGGAATGGCCAGAGCGATTCTTGCATGCGGTTCAAGCAGCTCACTACTGCCGGTCGCTTGCGGCCAAGTATCCTCTGGGTAGCCGCTAAACATCCGTTTAGCGGTGAGCTAATGTGAGAAAGCGACAACCTGGCTAGGCCACTCTGACATAATCGGTTTAAGGGCTAGCCGGAGGAGATCTCATCGGCAGCGTCTGTACACCTCTAGGTGCAGCTGCAAGCGGGCGTCTGTCTGGGAGCAAGCGGCTCGCTATATAAACGTGCCAAGTAATAATTTCACCCCCGCTGAGCGGGATGTGCGCTGGGCTTGGGACCCGCCACGTAAATAAATATAAATAAATACACTCTCTATTGATGACGACCATGGCAAACGTTTGAAGGACAATGAATTGAGGACATGCACCTGGAACGTCCGCTCCCTGAATGGGATTGGTGCAGATGTCCGGCTGGTTGATGTCTTCGTCAAAGCAAAATCTGACATCACCGCCATCCAAGAAATGCGTTGGACGAAGCAAGGAAGAAAGAAGATCAAAAATTGTGTCATATATGGAGTGGCCAAACGAATAAGCGCAGTTTCGTCGTCGGATTCGTGGTGGGAGAGAGACTTTGTCGCCAAGTTCTGGCGTTCACACCTGTGGACGAACGTCTCGCCGCTATCCGAATAAAAGCAACATTTTTTAACATATCATTCATCTGCGCCCATGCGCCGACAGAGAAGAAAGACGATGAGGTGAAAGACACTTTTTATGAACAATTAGAACGCACATGCTAGCGCTGCCCCCGTCACGATATAAAAGTCGTGCTTGGTGACTTTAACGCCAGGGTGGGCAACGAAGGTGTTTTTGGCCCTACAGTCGGAAAGTTCAGCCTACACAATGAAACTTCTCCTAACGGACTGAAGCTGATTGACTTTGCCGGTGCTCGAAACATTGTCATATCCAGCACGAGGTTCATGTATAAAAAGATACATCAAGCTACATGGCTGTCTCCTGATCGAAATACTCGCAATCAGATCGATCACGTTGTGAAAGACGGACGGCATACCTCCAGTGTTTTAGATGTGCGCACGATCCGAGGACCTAACATCGACTCGGACCATTATCTCGTTGCAGCCAAAATACGCACCCGCCTCAACGCGGCTAAAACCAAGGAACAAAAAACACAAGGAAAGGCGTCGAAAAGCTTCAATCACAACAGACTGCCAATGATTTCGCAACTCGACTCTCACACCTGCTCTCTGAGAGCACAACTCATCCTGAAGGAATACAGGAGCAGTGGGGGCATATTTCCAAAGCACTTCGTACTGCTGCCGAGGAAAAAATTGGTTACCGGCGACCACTAAAGAACAACTGGTACGATGAAGAATGCCGCCTTGCAACTGAAAGAAAAGACGCTGCCTACAGGGCTACGTTAAAAGCGAGCGCGAAAAGAAGAGTGTGTGAACGCTATCGTGAGTTGAAAAAGGAAGCGAGACGCCTTTTCAGGAAGAAAAAAGCAGAATCAGAAAGGCGTAAGTGCGAGGAGCTTGAGCTGCTAGCCACTAGGAATAACGCCCGAAAATTTTACCAAAAAATACGGCGACAGACGGAAGGTTTTAAGACCGGGGCAAACTCCTGTAGGAAGGAAAACGGCGACCTTGTAACTGATGTCCAGAGAGTGCTTAGATTATGGAGGGAACACTTCTCTGTTCTCCTAAATGGAGGCAGCAATTCAGCGCGCAGAGATGAAAAACCCGATCCCGCAATCGATGATGATGGAATATATGTCCCCCGCCCGATTTTGACGAAGTTAGAATAGCAATAACCAGATTGAAAAACAACAAGGCCGTGGGCCCTGCTGGATTGCCTGCGGAGCTATTCAAGTACGGCGGCGAGGAGTTGGTAAGGCGCATGCAGCAGCTTCTTAGCAAAATATGGGCGGAAGAGTGCATGCCCGACGGTTGGAATCTAAGTGTTCTTTTCCCAGTCCACAAGAAGGGGGATACTGCAAAATGCACCAACTATCGTGGAATCAGCCTTCTCAATATCGCATATAAGGTCCTTTCAAGTGTATTGTGCGAAAGATTGAAACCCACCGTGAACCGGCTGATTGGACCTTATCAGTGCGGCTTCAGACCTGGTAAATCTACCATCGACGAGACTTTCACAATGCGCCAAATCTTGGAAAAAACCCGTGAAAAAATAATCGACACACATCACCTCTTCGTCGACTTTAAAGCCGCCTTCGACAGCACGAAAAGGAGCTGCCTATATGCCGCTATGTGTGAAAATGTGTGCAAAATGACGTTGAGCAACACCATCAGCTCAGTCAGAATTGGCAAGGACCTCTCCGAGCCGTTCGAAACTAAACGAGGTTTCAGACAGGGTGACCCCCTATCGTGCGATTTCTTTAATTTGATGCTGGAAAAAATTATACTAGCTGCAGAACTTAACCGCACTGGAACAATATACTACAAAAGTGTGCAATTACTGGTATATGCTGATGGCATTGATATCATCGGCCTAAACACCCGCGCTGTTAGCTCTGCTTACTCCAAACTGGAAAAAGAAGCGGTAAATATGGGTTTGATGGTGAATGAGGACAAAACGAAGTACCTGCTGTCATCGAGCAAAGAGTCAGCGCATATGCGCCTTGGCAACCACGCTACTGTTGGCAGCCATAATTTCGAAATAGTAAAAGACTTCGTTTATTTGGGAACCAGCATCAACACTAGCAACAACATCAGTACTGAAATCCAAGGAAGAATCAATTTTGCCAATAAATGCTACTTTGGACTAGGTAGGCAATTGAAAAGTAAAGTCCTCTCTCGGCGAACGAAAATCATACTCTACAAGTCACTTATCGTACCCGTCCTGCTATATGGGGCAGAAGCATGGACCATGACAACAGCAGATGAGGCGGCTTTGGGAGTATTCGAGAGAAAAGTTCTTCGCAAGATTTATGGACCTCTACGCGTCGGCGATGGCGAGTACCGAAGAAGATTTAATGATGAGCTGTACGAGCTATACGCAGGCATCAACATAGTCCAGCGAATTAAAACGCAGTGGCTGCGCTGGCTAGGCCATGTTATGCGAATGAAAGATGATGCTCCGGCCAAGAAGGTGTTTCTATCGGAACCCGCCTATGTAAGCAGAGGTAGAGGGCGGCCCCCACTCCGTTGGAAGGACCAGGTGGAAAACGATTTAAACTCCCTTGGTGTGACCAATTGGCGCCGGTTGGCGGAGGGAAGGAGCGACTGGCGCGCCTTGTTGGACGGCCATAATCGTTTAGACGGTTAAGCGCCAATTAAGTAAGTAATTAAGTAATTACAAATATGTCTCACCATAATTAATAGATATTTTACCATGGTACTTTACTAACACAATTAAAAACTCACAAAAAATATCGAAAACTTGAGGAGTTTGAGTGTTTTAGTTTATAAAACTAGTTACACTCCCTGCAGAAAAAGTTTACCAAATGCTGAATAAAGCTAGGCTAATAGTTACCTGTATTTCGAGATTCTGGAAAGTAACTCACTCTAAGTCAACAACAAAAATTCATGCAATGTTGCCATAGTAACCGCCGTAACTTCGAAATTGAAAAGGTCAAACATAAAACTTTCTAAGTCACAAAATTATTTGCCAAATAAATGGCGACTAAAGTAAACTTTTAATTTCTTTGCTGAAATTTTTTTTGATCCGACCCAAACCTAAAACTTTCTAAGTCACAAAATTATTTGCCAAATAAATGGCGACTAAAGTAAATTTTAGTTTCTTTGCTGGAATTTTTTTTTGATCCGACCCGAACCATTTCGGATGGTTTCTGGTGCGGTTTTTGAAATGAAAACGGTTCAGTTCGGGCTGGTTTGCAGCCCCGAAAGCTACATTTAGCATATCGATACCGTATAGCATATCATGCGCAATGCCACGTCACAATAACCTACTCGCAGCCCTAACATTAAATATATACATACCCTACATCGCCTTGCACGGCGAACATCCATCCGCACATAATATGCCAATTAAATATACATAACCTACGATCGTCTTTCACAGCAAACAAACATCCGCACATAATATGCCTATTAAATATACATATCCTACGATCGCCTTGCACAGCGAACAACCACCCGCACATGGTATGCCAAGTACCAACAGTGAAAAACAAAACATACTTAGCACGCGTGGTACTGACTATCTGACGAGCATTTTTCATTCGCCATCATAACGAGGAGATATTGATGAGCTGAATTCTTAATAACTTTATGCGCTACCAAGTATGTAAGGGCAAACACCATCACTTACTGCATACTTCACCAAGGTCAGTACGGCCGAGGCCAACTTACTGTGGTAAGTGTCAAAGGGGTCCCAAGGTGAACGGGAAGACTCTCAACGAACCCATCGGGCTCATGGATTCCCCCTCACACCTATGGGAAACCAACCTTTTGCACAACGCCCCCCCTGGTAGGAGGGAATACGCTCCCCTTATACGTCGAAAGATGGATGGGCACGGGTAGTTACTTAATAAATACCAATACGGGTGGCATTTGTTGCGGACAGTTTACCCAGGGTTGCCGAGGATCATCCCCGCTCCCTGGTTGAAGTTTCGAGCCATATGCAAATGTGGACTACACCGCTCATGGTCGCTAGGACTCTTGTCCGAGGCTCTCTGAGAGGAGTACTGACTATACCCAGCAACAAATGGGGATGGAATGAGGCGCGACCAGTTCACTCAGGGTGGCCGAGGTGCACCTACCTCCCCCGCTCCCTGATTGAGGTGCCGAGCCTAATGCAAAAGTGGAATTCACTACACAGCTCATGGTCGCTAGGACTCTTATCCGAGGCTCCCTGAGAGGAGTACTGAGTCTACCAAGCAACCATGTATATTAGGCCGGGTCGATTTGTGGGGAGGCAAAAAAATCGCCCATTGCTCTCTGAAAATCATATTCTAGGGATCAAAATAAGAAACTTTGCCGAAGGAACCATACCTCTAACGAATTCTGATGTCCCCCTTTGGGTTGTTGTTGTTGTTGTTGTTGTAGCGATAAGGTTGCTCCCCGAAGGCTTTGGGGAGTGTTATCGATGTGATGGTCCTTTGCTGGATACAGATCCGGTACGCTCCGGTAACACAGCACCATTAAGGTGCTAGCCCGACCATCTCGGGAACGATTTATATGGCCACATTAAACCTTCAGACTATCCCTCCCTCCCCACCCCCAAGTTCCATGAGCAGCTGGTGGTCGCCAGAGCCTCGTCTGTTAGTGAAACAGGATTCGCCGCGGATAGGTGAGGTTGACAATTGGGTTTGGAGAAGCTATATATTGCGCTGGCAACCTGAAGGGTTGCGCTACACAGCCCCTTGAATCTGGTATTTAGTCGCCTCTTACGACAAGCATACCTACCGCGGGTATATTCTGACCCCCTAACCCGCTGGGGAGGGGGACATTTGGGTCGTAGGGGCAAGTTTTGAAAAATCCCACATTGAAATGCCTATGTTTTTTCTTTTTGGAGTTTATTTTTCTCTTTAGAAATTTATTTAGTCAGAACATATGTAAATGAAAAAATGAATTTAACTTAGTAATAGAAAAGAAATTAAAAAAAATTATTAGAAATTAGCGTTTTTACAATCCCCTTTTAAAACCAAGGCATCACTGTGATGCATTTGCATGTCGTAAACATAGTTGTGTGGGTTTTTTATTCAACCGTTTTAAAAAATGAAGGTATCACTGTGACACAATTGCAGATCGTAAAATTGCTTGTGTTGTTTTTTTTAAGCCACCACAAGATACAGCAGGTAGAATTGAAATTGCCCCTACCCAAAAGTTCGACCCAAAGGGGGGGGGGGGGGGGGGGGCATCAGAATTCGTTTTAGAGGAATGGTTCCTTCGGCAAAGTTTCTTATTTTGATCCCTAGAATACGATTTTCACAGAGCAATGGGCGATTTTTAAATCGACCCGCCCTAATGTATATACATAAATTTGTACGTTTGGCATCACTAACAAAAATATACTTCACCTAGGTCAAACCGCACCCTTCCTGTCCGCCGCCGTCAATCATTAGCCATAGGAGCACCATCGTAACCCGCCTGAAACAATCCGAGTAAGCTTTTTCTGGGGGTAAGATATTATTTGAGGATCATCACCACCATTCCCTGAGAACCGCGACCTGTACCATCATTTTTGAGGCCCGCTTCCACCGCTCCCGCGCTATTATCCGTAGCATCCCTCTCCCTCTCTCTGGGATCAAAGGCTGTCGGCATCGAAAGTCAAAAGCCGCATCGTGTCTGTGCGTGTTCGGAACAAAACAACAACTAATTGTGTTATTAATTGGTAGAGGTTTGTGGGATCTTCGCCTGACCCTGGAGCGGCTGAGCTTATCTCAGCCTTCGACAAAACCCACCTCGTATGTACCTGTGGCGTATCTCCACATGAGACAGCATCTATGCCTTCTTATTCTTATTACTTATATTACTTAGCGGTGCAAAGGCCTTCTACAAAGAAAACGGCAGTATAATGGACAGAATAAAATGGAACTTCGCCGGCAACTTCTTCTGACGCCGAAAAGGGCTCCTTGCATGATAAACTAGAAAAAACCTAATAGCTCAGCCTTTAGCAAGACATCTGAATCGTGTTTTCCTATTAAGGTTAAGATACGTCTAGGTGTTTAAAAATTTAACCTCAAAGAACAAGCTGAATCGGTTATTGCGATGATGTTGCAGGTCCTGCTGGTGATGGAGAGTGAGCTGCTTGCTGATATAGGAAAATTATAATGAAACTGCAAGGCCATGTACATCCCGATAAAACAAGGATAAGGACACTGTTACCCGTAATAGATATGTAGTGTTGCACCAGTTAATATGCCCAAACTACTTCAGTTGTCACATTTTCATCCTTCAAGAACTTGTCGCAATCGTCAAGCTTTGTTGTTGATTTTTTTTATCTGTGCTCTTGTGTTTCAATAAATATAGTGTTTAATATTGCTAAATATAGTGGCAATTAGAAAACACATTTTACTTACGGTTGCTATTAATGGTCTATTAATACCTTTGACTCTCGTGACACAGGGCGCGTCCAGTATTTTCGGCTGTTTTAAGAGCTACATTTCCCGATTTGCGAACAGTAGCAATCCCGACCATCAGTCGCTACCGCGTCTCCTGACCCTCACACCATATGCCATCACAGAAGCTATAGCACTGTGACTTCGAACTCATACCTTCGTCGACGTCACTTTCCTAGAAGCTCTCGGTGTAGCTCCGAAGACTATCCAACGGATACTTTTGTCGCGCTATGCTGCCGAGCTCCACCAGAGAAACACCTTGAAGCGTTAGGGAGTGAATATTCGGCCAAGAATGCCGCCCTCGAAATCATAAGCAGACTAAGTGGATGTTATTGCATAATGGGTGAAAATCGTATAATCCTCGGCGCATCTACATAATTAAAATTTTACAAGGACCCTGGATAAAATTTTTAAAATGTATACCAAAGTTTTCAGACGTTTATGTTCACAACATTGATTTCAGTAGTTTTCGTTAAATCAAAACGATATCTTAGAATGGAAGTCGACCGATTTTAAATTGAAAGCTGTTAACTGCTATTTTCCGGCCTTTATAAGAGCTCATTATGGATGACCGCGTAGCTTCAGTCTAGTTCGACTGTCGACTACGTTAGGGTAGTAGCACTCACGGTCATTAGTTCGACTGTCTTGGGAAAGCTTTTGCTTCACCACTTTGAGTGTTCTTGCGAAGGACAAAACCTCACCTGGTAAATATATGTGCCTACTTATTCACATTTGTAAAAGGAGCCGTAACGTGTAGGTGATATTTAAACTTGGTTGATAGGCTACAATCAATGTGATTCACTCCAAGGGACTAATTTTGGATAGGGCCGCCAACTTTAGGAAATGTCAAACCGGGAGACTTGGGTGTTGAAGGATGAAGTGTGAAAATCAAAATTAACATTTCAGACGCTATTGTATAGTTTCGCAAATAAACAACAGATGTTTGAATGTAAGTCCCAGTGATTTTTCAAACCCTTCTCATACGTTTGTACATATATCCACAACTTAAATATGAGGTAAGAAACATTTCGAAGGAGTGTTTATGCCCTTAAAATCTACTAAAGGATTTTGCATCACTGATTTCGCTTATTATTTTAGCCAATCGGGATATACAATTTTTTTTTAAAAATCGGCACCTTTTTCGGGTAATTTGCTTTTTTGAACACTTTGAGGACAATTTGAAAACATGTTCGCCTCAGGGGCGGATACAGGTCTCCAGATGAGGGGGGGCGATCATGGCCGAAAGCTCATAATCCATTTTTGCGATGGAGGTCAGTAATATAAATTAATGATTAACTTCAGAACACCATTTTTACATAATTACAAATAAACGTATCGAATTTATATTTAAGCACTCAAATTAGCTCAACTAATTGAAAGAATTCGAACAAAAAACAATCAAGAAATGATTTTATACAGCCCAAAGGTAGACGCTAGTTCTTTCTGATAAGAGAGTTTCACTTGTGGCTTTAACTAAGTGGAGTTATTTTGAATCTATATCTATTGCAGCAATCAAAAAAGGAAAAAAAGAGATGAATAATTTGACTTCAGATCCCAATCTTGGAAACGAATGAACTTTTGTTTACAATTGAATGAACAGACAGCTGATTTCGAGCCCCATTCCTGGAAACGAATTGAGAGAGAATAAAAGTTTCGTATCAGGTCATCAGTGGCTCTGATATTGCATAAATGAAATGACATATTAAGTGTGTTCCGGAACTTTTATAAAAAAAAAATGAAGTTGGTTTGTGATGTGAAGAATTTTTTTATGTTTTGCAAGGTCACCATGATTCAACTATTTTATTCACAAACCATGGCATATCTGCGGCAATAAGCGGAAAAAGCAAAGCTCACTTATTTATTATTTACCTTTTTTCGCTAGACAAGCAGACAAAAGAAGATAAGAAATATTTCATTCAATCTCAATTTTACGGAAATCTAAAAAATGCATTTCAATTTCTGGCAAATTAAGCACGCCCAATATTTATTCAGGTAGGTCTGGAGGGGGCGATCGCCCCATCGCCCCCCCCCCCCCTGTATCCGCCATTGGTTCGCCTTGGGTCATTTTATTTGAATTCATTGTTCATTATTAATTTTTCGAAAAAAATATGCAAATTGAGCATATAAAGTTATTATATAACTTTTCCTTTAGTGTTTTGTTTGAATAACTTGCTGAATTGGGTGATGCAAAGTCCGTGTTAAGCTGACATCGAAAACGCCTGTTTTTATAACTTTCCTGAAAACGAAATGGTATATTAACTTTGGCACGAATCTCAAAATTGTAAGTCCTTAAAGGAAAATAGATAGACCCGCCATGAAGTATACCGAAATAATCAGGACGACGAGTTGAGTTGATTTAGCCATCTCCGTCTATCCGTCTTTCTGCTTGTATGCAAACTAGGCCCTCAATTTTTGAGATATCTTGATAAAATTTGGTGAGCGGGTATATTTAGGTGTCCGTTTAGACATTTGTCGGAACCGGCCGGATCGGTATATATATCCTCCATACAACCGATTTTCCAGAAAAAGAGGATTTTTGTGATATCTTCCTCAATTTATCAGATTGAAGCTTCATACTTCACCATATGCTTTCGTACATTGCACATATTGTTAACTGAAAAAATGGATGAGATCTATAGTATATATATTATATATATAGTATATATCCCCCACAACCGATTGTTTAGATAAGAAACTTTTCGTAATTACGGCCCCATTTTGACAGCTAGAAGCTACAAATTTCACCAAATGCATACGTATATACCATATATTGTTGTCTGAAAAACTCATTGATATCGGTGGTATATATAGTATATACCCCATATGATCTGTCATTGCTGTCCCTTTTTTACGGCTAGAAGCTTCAAATTTCATCAAATACTTACGTTTACGTCATATATTATTAAAATCCGCAATTCGTAGTCATAGTTTTTATATGCAGACCACAAAAAACGTGAAACTTTGCATCCTCACACGAAGTACCTACCTATTTTTTTATTTTATATTTATCTTAAAAATCGTTTAGGTATGTACATCTGTTCACTATATATTTCTTATCTTATAGAGCCGATTCTTTGGAGATTACGAATGGGATACGATTATTATTCAGCCCCATTCTTGAAAGGCCGCCGGGGTGTGATGGTAGCGTTCTCCGCCTACCACACCGAAGATACTAGGTTCACGCCCCGGAAAAGCAACATCAAAAACTTTAGAAACAAGTTTTTTCAATTAGAAGAAAATTTTTCTAAGCGGGTCACCTCTCGGCAGTGTTTGGCAAGTACTACGAGTGTATTTCTGCATTAAAAGCTCTCAGTGAAAACTCCGTTCGGAGTCGGCATTAAACAAGCAGGTCCCATCCCGCCAGTTTGTAGGAAAAAATAGGAGCACGACGCAAATTGGAAGAGAAGCTCGGCCTTAGATCTCTTCGGAGGGTATCGCGCCTTACATTTATTTTTTTTTTATTCATGAAAGGTATGAAGCCAAAAACGACAAAAATCGGCGGCGCCGGCGGCGGCGACGTTTATCGGCGGCGTATATCTCTAATATTGCGGCCACCGTGGTGTGATGGTAGCGTGCTCCGCCTATCACACCGGATGCCCTGGGTTCAAACCCCGAGCAAAGCAACATCAAAATTTTTAGAAATAAGTTTTTTCAATTAGAAGACAATTTTTCTAAGTGGGGTCGCCCCCCGGCAGTGTTTGGCAAGCGCTCCGGGTGTATTTCTGCCATGAAAAGCTCTCAGTGAAAACTCATCTGCCTTGCAGATGCCGTTCGGAGTCGGCATAAAATCATGTAGGCCCCATCCGGCCAATTTGTAGGGAAAATCAAGAGGAGCACGACGCAAATTGGAAGAGGAGCTCGGCCTTAGATCTCTTCGGAGGTTATCGCGCCTTACATTTATTCTTTATATCTCTAATACATATAACATTAAATTATAACATATAAACAAAGAACATTGAAAACAATTCACAATATATTAATAATAACTATCGACTATTTCCGTGAGCATTCATGTTTATTCTCCGAAATCGCTGTTGAATAAGCGCAATTTATGTTGTCCACGTCTTCTTTAAAATTGACAGCATCTTTTATTCGTTGTTGTATCCTCAGTCCTTCCAGTGTCAGTCGGGCTTTTGTTTTTCTTTCTACGTCTAGTAGTCGTACATTTGTAAAGTCCGCTGAATGTTTGTTGTTTGTAAGGTGGTCAGCTAAAGCTGTATTCGTTTTGTTATTTCTCGCGTCTGCTTTGTGCTCATTCACTCGAATTCCCAATGCACGTTTTGTTGTACCAATGTATATTTTGTTGCAGTTTTCGCCAACTTTACCACGGCATTTTATTTCGTATAAGACATTGTGTTGTTGTTCTTTGTCTATTTTGTCTTTTGTTTGTGTAAATATTTTATTTAGGGTACACTGCGGTTTGTATACAAGGCATGTGTTGTTGTTGTTGTTCATAATTTTATTTAATGTTTTGTTGTATATATGTGACTCCTGTGTACACTTTATTTTCCCGTTCTTGTTTTTTTCCATAGTTCTGTGTTCCTGTTCTAATTTATTAATTGTTGTTTGTATAAACATTTCAATCACTGTATTAGGGTATCCATTTTTGAGTAGGATATTTTCTATTTTCCTGTCGTTGTCTATTCTGAACTCCTGTTGTTGTTGTTGTTGTTGTAGCGATAAGGTTGCTCCCCGAAGGCTTTGGGGAGTGTTATCGATGTGATGGTCCTTTGCCGGATACAGATCCGGTACGCTCCGGTACCACAGCACCATTAAGGTGTTAGCCCGACCATCTCGGGAATGATTTATGTGGCCACATTAAACCTTCAGGCCATCCCCTCCCTCCCCACCCCCAAGTTTCATGAGGAGCTCGGGGTCGCCAGAGCCTCGTCTTTTAGTGAAACAGGATTCGCCGCGGATAGGTGAGGTTGACAATTAGGTTTGGAGAAGCTATATATTGCGCTGGCAACCTGAAGGGTTGCGCTACACACCCCTTGAATCTGGTATTTTAGTCGCCTCTTACGACAGGCATACCTACCGCGGGTATATTCTTACCCTCTTACCCGATGGGGGCATTCTGAACTCCTGATGGCTTAGGGTGAAAATTTTGTTAGTGAGGTTTTCGGCGGTATTTTTCTTATGGGTCCATGGTAGAGATGTACGCCGCCGCCGCACAGTGTTTCTTATTTATGTGTTACTTATAATTTGTTTGTTACCGAGTCTTTGAGAGGCAGAGGCTTCTTAAGCGCCGAGATCTAAAACCGCTCAGCTACAGAGAAACTCATCAGCTGAGAAATATAGATTCATAAAATACAATAGACTAAAATTATAAATATAATTTTTTAATTATTAAGAGAAGATAGAACCGTCTTTTTAATGGCAAAGAGCGAGTCCGAAACATCAATTATTCTCGAGTGAGAGTTATAATCTTCACACAAACATAGAAAAGGGTCGTGTAGTTGGAAATTGCTTCTGCATTGTTTAAGAATTATAGGTTTATAATGCCTTGAAACTCGGCATGGAACATTCGAGTTTACTTCGTTCAATAGAAATGGGCTTGAAATCGATCCATTTAAAAGTCTAGCCATAAATAGTACACCTAGCATTTCTCTACGACTTGCAAGGGTAGGAAGATTTATTAGTTTTAATCGATTAGTGTAAGGAGGAAGATTATACGGAGAGTCCCATTGAAGATTTCTAAAGGCGAAAAGTAAAAACTGTTTTTGTATTGATTCTAGTCTATCCACATGAACTTGATAACGCGGATTCCAAATTATCGTTCGTGTATGTTCCCACGTGAAAAAACAACTGGATTTACATTTTTCTATGTTGAGAGGCATAAAATTCGAATTACACCAAGTAACTAAACGATTTAAATCCGCCTGGAGTACAGAACGTTCTTCAACCGACGCGTATGACTTAAAAGGTTTTACGTCGTCGGCATACATTAAAATTTTAGAATATTTTATAGTTGTGGAAACATCGTTTATAAAGATCAAAAACAGAATAGGACCGAGATGGCTGCCCTGAGGCACACCGGAGGGAACATCGATGATATTCGAACAAATTTTTTTAAAAATGACTCTTTGAGTTCTACCGCAAAGATAGGAGGAGATCCAGCGAGTTAGGCCAGGTTGAAAACCAAGCAATTCGAGTTTATAAACAAGTAATGAGTGGCGTACTTTGTCGAATGCTTTGCTGAAATCAGTGTATATAACGTCGGTATGATGATTGTTTCTAAACCCATTAAAGACGTGAGTTGTAAATTCAAGCAAATTGGTTGTGGTTGATTTGGCTCTACAAAAGCCATGCTGAGAACTATCTATCAATGTAGAAATCGAAAATGTAAGGTGATTAGTAACGATTGCTTCGAAAAGCTTAGGGATAGCGGAGAGCTTTGCTATTCCACGATAGTTTTCAATAGACGACATGCTTCCTTTTTTATGGAGTGGGACAAGAAAAGATTCCTTCCAAGCCGTCGGGAAAATGTCATTATTTAAAGAGAGGTTAAACAGATCAGTAAGGGGCTGGTAAATGTATTCCGCACATTTTTTAAGAAAACATGTTGGTATCAAATCGGGACGGTATTTGAAGGATTCTTTTAGGGTCTTTAGATGTAGTAGAACATCTTCAGGCAGCAAATGTGGGGCATATATTGAGTTACTAGAATGGAGCTCATACGGATAACTTGTAGGTGATGAATCAACCACAGCAGAGTAATTAGAGTGAAAGAATTGAGCGAAGAAGTTTGCAATCTCTTGATCGTCGCTGGAAATGCTATTTCTAAACTTCATGGCAGAAGGAAATCCGTTAGTTCTGCGTTTAGAATTTACGACATCATAAAAAGACTTCGGGTGGCAAATAATGTTTCTTTTAATTTTACATATGTAAGCTTTATAACACTTTTTATTAAGTTCAAAATACTTATGACGGAAAATAGCGTACTGTGCATAATAAGAATATAAACCGGTTCTCTTATATAATTTGAGTAAACGTAATTTCTTATTTTTTAAAGCTTTTAAATCTTTAGTAAACCAGGCTTGCACTGGTTCAATGTACGAGCATTTGCGTTTGGGCACATGTTTTTCAAATAAAGTATAAATGGTTTTATTAAAATGTAAAACGTTTTCCTCTACATCCTCTTTATATCGAGGCCAAGTTATCTCAGAAAGCTCTTTATTTAAATTGTTGAAATTAGTTTTGGAAAAATCAAAGCATCTGGTAGAGACACATGTTTTGTTAGTGCAGCCGACTTCGTTGCTTATGATTTCGTAAGTTATCTCAAAAGAAGGATGGTAAGCGTCTTCTGGCAAAACAAGAGGTTCACACCGATTTATAGAGAATTTAGATATGTCGTCAACAAATGCTAAGTCTAAGAATTAACCATACTTATTTGGAAAGAAGTTGATCTGATTAAGGCAAAGATCAGTAATTCCATCCAAAAAGTCATTGTTATGCATCTTGGATGATACGGGGACAATATTGTGATCAACGGTATTCCAAGATATATGTGGCAGGTTAAAGTCGCCTAAAGCAATCATTGAGTCCGTGGACTTTATCATCGAATTGACTGATTGTAACAGTGAATTATGGTGCATATACACTGATAGATCAGAAGACGGTGGAATATAGCAAACGGCTAAGTAAATATGACCCCGGTCTAGTAAGATTCGAATGCATTTAAACTCGATGGAATCAACTTCGGCTAAATTAACATCTTCAGATGGAATTGAAGAATGTACAGCTAGCAAGACACCACCTCCGGTCCTATTTAAGCGATCATTTCTATAGGTCTGATACTCACCACAAAAAATTTCGGAATTTAAAACATTGGGCATTGGGTTTCAGCCATGTTTCGGTAAAAGCAATAATATTATAGTTACAGTGAATGGTTTTCATATATAAGTCAGTTAATTTAGTATTTAAGCCTCTAACGTTTTGACAGTAAATGCTTAAGCAAGATATTAAATTAAGTTTTTTGGATCGGAACTTTGAGGAGGAATTTTTGCTACATTTTGAGTAATCTCAATAGTCTTATGCACAAATTCGCGAACAAAAGCCCCTGGCGGCCAAAATGCGCTGTCCAAAAGTTTATCAAAATTTTCTGAGTAGACATCATTCTAAATGAAGAAATGTTCCTTTCGTAATTAAATTTAAATTTTCTTAAAGTCATGCCGTCAGCCTTAATTTTCGAAGTGACATAAGACTTGATATCCTCAACGGAAGTGTCTTTGTCAAAGCGAGATACAAAAATCGATTTTTTGAGCGGGACTACAACCAGCTTCTTAGCCGGTGCTACTGAATAAGAAGTCACAGATTGAGAAGTTACAGTTTCAGAAGTTACAGTTTGAGGCTCTAAGGTTTTTTCCGCGGCCTTAGAAGTGGGTGAAACCACAGCTTGCGGATTAGGGGAAGCCAAGTCTATGAGCCCCACTTGCGGAAGATTAATGTTCTGAGCAGGATTAATATTCAAAGCATTAGGTGAGTCTTCAGAATGATTTTGATTATTATCGCGGTTGTCTTTATTTCTATTTAAACAATGCGGTAACTCATCCAAACACTTGA
The DNA here is from genome assembly GCF_040869045.1 of Eurosta solidaginis. Taxonomy (NCBI): domain Eukaryota; kingdom Metazoa; phylum Arthropoda; class Insecta; order Diptera; family Tephritidae; genus Eurosta; species Eurosta solidaginis. The sequence continues at coordinate 137,033,436 of NC_090321.1, read as the reverse complement.
AGGATTTGAACAAGCTATCATATTGATTGAACTTTTCCGTGATTATGGAAAACCCTTTAGCAATATCAGAAAACGCATTTCGTGTTTGTCTAAACAGTTTAAATAGGTCAACCTCAGTTGATCTGCATTTAATGCATGACCAACGTACTCCCTTCTCCCCATCATTGACAGTGTCAACAACTCTAGCCGTCAGTCCCACGCACTTTCCATGGGCGAGCCCATCGTGTAGAACTAGCTAGCTGGACAAAAACAAAGTTCTTGTCCCAAGAAAAGTGTAAAGAGAAATGAAAGAAAACAAACAAAATAACGGGATTTTTGCTTTTTTTTTGAGATTTTTGCTCATATATATTGAGTAATTGAAGTAAGAAGGCAGGAGTGGCCGTAAAATGCATTGATTAATTTGCAAAATTCTTGTTGAATATTAAGATTCATATTTCTTTTAAGTGAACACTTTTGGTGAATGAGGACAAAACGAAGTACCTGCTGTCATCGAGAAAAGAGTCAGCGCATATGCGCCTTGGCAAGCACGCTACTGTTGGCAGCCATAATTTCGAAATAGTAAAAGACTTCGTTTATTTGGGAACCAGCATCAACACTAGCAACAACATCAGCACTGAAATCCAGCGAAGAATCAATCTTGCCAATAAATGTTACTTTAGACTAGGTAGGCAATTGAAAAGTAAAGTCCTCTCTCGGCGAACGAAAATCATACTCTACAAGTCACTTATCGTACCCGTCCTGCTATATGGGGCAGAAGCATGAACCATGACAACAGCAGATGAAGCGGCTTTGGTAGTGTTCGAGAGAAAAGTTCTTCGAAAGATTTATGGACCTCTACGCGTTGGCGATGGCGAGTACCGAAGAAGATTTTATGATGAGCTGTACGAGCTATACGCAGACATCAACATAGTCCAGCGAATTAAAACGCAGCGGCTGCGCTGGCTAGGCCATGTTATGCGAATGAAAGATGATGCTCCGGCCAAGAAAGTGTTTCTATCGGAACCCTCCTATGGAAGCAGAGGTAGAGGGCGGCCCCCACTCCGTTGGAAGGACCAGGTGGAAAACGATTTAAACTCCCTTGGTGTGACCAATTGGCGCCGGTTGGCGGAGAGAAGGAGCGACTGGGGCGCCTTGTTGGACGGCCATAACCGTTTAGACGGTTAAGCGCCAATTAAGTAAGTAAGTAAGAACACTTTTACATAATTTTTTTGATGGATTCTAAGCTCGAAGGTACGTAAAATTTTTTAATAGTAATTCTTTCATAATTAGAGGATTTTCAATATATTTAACATTCCGTTATTAAGAAGAAAAGGTATTTTTTTCCCTATATTTCTAACTTTAGGGACAAAAAAGTTACATACATCCGCGGACATCCGGGCTTAATTTTACATATGTTATAGTCGCAAGATATTTGAACCTTTAAAGCTGATCTACAAACGGCAAAACCAATTCCCTGGTACAGGGAACACGTAGCCATAAAACATACAAAAATAAACGCGCAAGGTCAACAAGAGCACACCAAAAGCAAAAAGGCGAAGATCATTGACTTCAACCTGCCACAACCTACCGCACCAGTCACCAAGGCATAAAAACAGGTACATACAATGGATTGATGAAGATAAACCAAAACCAGGTTTCGGCAATACCAATGACGGCAACACTGCTCGTAGGTTTTTCGAATATTCTGAGGCTAGTGCTGAGATTACGGGATTGGATGTAACGCTCATCAAAAGATTCGACACTCTCCTTCGCGCATTAGCATCTGGGTGCAATATAAATATCCAAAGATTTGAAAAATTTGCGGTCGAGACTAAAAAACTATACATAGATCTCTATCCATGGTTTAATATGCCTGTTACAGTTCATAAATTCTTAGTGCATAGTACTGATATTATAAAATCAGCAATTTTACCTATTGGTCAACTTTCCAAGGAAGCACAGGAAGCCCGTAACAAAGATTTGAAACGATTCAGGGATTATAACACACAAAAGCAGACGCGTGAAGCCACGAATAGAGATCTTTTGAATATGTTGCTTATAACATCGTATCCTTTAGTTAACAGTTTTAGGGAGATACCTAAGAAAAAATTTAAAAGTCTGACTTCAGAAGTCTTAAATTTACTGTCCCCCGATAATGTTGAGGAGTCAATAAATACCCCAGTTGTTTGAAGCTTTCTCAGTAGTTTTGCTGATGTTCATTATTATTCCACAAGTGACTCATCCAATGAAAGTGATGATAGCGAATAATAACATAATTATAAAAGATAACCTACCCTATAACTTTTTGTTGGATCAGGTTTTATTCTTTTCTACTTTGTATGATACTTTACTTTTAAGTTTTTGTAATAAGTAATTTTGACATAATTAATTTAATTATTTACATTGTTATTATTATTATTGTAATTCACTTTTACATTCCTGACTGGTACTATAAAATAATTCTGTAAAAATTGTAGTGCCAGGATAAATACTCAAATAAATACAAAATATGTATGTACATATATGTACAGTCACTCACATAAATAAGTAGACACCCCTTTTTGGATAATTCTTACAATTTTCGCTTTCGCAAATTTATTTTAACTAATTTCCCATAAGAAAATTTGTCACGATCTATAACAAAAACTAAATAATATTTAAAAAATTCAACGAATTTTCATAAAAAATTTCAATTTTTTTCCGAATTTTTTGAGCATTGAGATTTGTATTCCATTCAATTTAAGTACAATAAAGCAATATTCTTAAGTCCTTTAAATTTTATGGATCTATGTCACTATGTGAATAACTGTATATGAAATAAGCAAATGTATGCATATGAAGTAAAATTTTGGAAAAAAATAAAAAAAAGAACATATGGCTGGAAAAAATGACGTAGTTGTAATAAATGACTGCAAATGAAACGGAAAATCTCATAAAATTATTTTGTCCAGCTAGCTTGTTCTACACGAAACACTGTGCGCCGGTTTGGGTCGTTTTTCGCACGCAGCGGCCGAATGTCAAAAATACCGGCGCGGCGGCGGCGGCGGCGTCCGGCGCATTATTATATTTTCTACTCGTTTGTGGCTGTTTAGGTCATTTATTGTTAATGTCGAAAATTGGTTGGATATGGTCGAAAGTGGTATCAACGGATGCGCATCACTGTCAGTTATAAGAAACTAATTGCGAAATTTAACTCTTTTTAGCTGTTCAAAAGTTATTAAAAAAAAAACAGGAGCTTTAAATGTCAGCTTAAGACGGACTTTGCATCACCCAATTCAAAGAAAAGTTATATAATAAATTTATATGCTCACTTTACATATTTAAAAAAAAATTTATAATGAACAATTAATTAAATAAAATTACCCAAGGCGAACATGTTTTCAAATTGTCATCAAATAAAAAAAAGCAAATTACTCCAAAAAGGTGCCGATTTAAAAAAAAATGTATATTGCGATTGACTGAAAAAATAAGAGAAATCAGTGATGCAAAATCCTTTTGTAGGTTTTAGGGGCAAAACACTCCACTGAATTGATTCTTACCTTATACTTAAGTCGGCGATATACATATGTACGTATGAGTAGGGTGTGCAAAATCCCTTGACCCGATTAAGTTAAGTCGGCGATATACATATGTACGTATGAGTAGGGTGTGCAAAATCGCTTGACCTTATATTCAAACAACTGTTGTTTCTTTGCGGAACTATACCTACAATAGCGTCTAAAATATTAATTTTGATATTCACAATTCATCCTTCCACACCCAAGACTCCCGTTTGGCGGCCATATCCAAAACTAGTCCCTTGGAGTGAATCACATTGATTATAGCCTATCAACCACGTTTAAATAGCACCAACATGTTACGGCTCCTTTTACAAATGTGAATACGTAGGCACATATATTTACCAGGTGAGGTTCTGTCCTTTGCAAGAACACTCAATGTGGTGAAGCAAAAGCTTTCCCAAGACAGTCGAACTAATGGCCGTGTGTGCTACTACTCTAACGTAGTGGACAGTCGAACTAGTCTGAAAACTGAAGCTACGCGGTCATCCATAAAGAGCTCTTATATCATAAGGTCGGAAAACAGCAGTTAACATCTTTCAACTTAAAATCGGTCGACTTTTATTCTAAAATATCGTTTTGATTTAGCGAAGACTATTGAAATGAATGTTGTGAATACAAACGTCGGCAAACTTTGGTCTATGTTTTAAAAATTTTATCCAGGGTCCTTGTAAAATTTTAATTATGTAGATTCGCCGAGGATTATACGATTTTCACCCATGTGTTACGCAATGATATCCACTTATACTGCTTATTATTTCGAGGGCAGCATCCTTGGCCGAATAGTTACTCCCTAACGTTTCAAGATGTTTTTCTGGTGAAGCTCGGCAGCATAGCGCGAAAAAATATCTGTCAAAAAGTCTTCGGAGCTACACCTAGAGCTTCTAGGAAAGTGACGTCGACGAAGGTATGAGTTCTAAGTCGCAGTCCTACTGTTCGCACATCGGGAATTGTAGCTCTTAAAAACACCCGAAAAAACTGGAGGCGCCCTGTGCCACGAGAGTCATGACTATTAATAGACCATTAATAGCAACCTTAAGTCGCCTTTGTGCGTGACCGCCAAGGAGCCACAAATGATTTAAAGAAATTGTGTTCGCGATGATTATTAGGAGTTAACCCTAAGTGAAACTACGCTTTGCACGATATATACAGACAAGAGTGTGAATATTTTATGTATCTCTATTTCTTTTCAGCACACGCAGCAGTACAAATTCCAAAGACCGGGGTTAGGTTCCAAGCCTCTCTGGAGTAAGCGCACGAGGACAATCCCTCCGCAAGGAGGTACTACTGAAAATGTTTGAACGGTGTGTGAGACTTTGAGGTAAACTCCCGGATCTTTCCGAAATAGCCAAAACGTTGATTTCCTTAAATACATAAAACCAAATTCTTTCATAAATATTATTTTTTTAAATAGAAAAATCAAGCTTTTTAAAGTAAGAACACCGGCGTACCCTGCCGCGCCGCCCACGCCGCCGCCGCCGGTATAGAATACAGCCTACGCCGCCGCCCCCGATTAAGTTATCGGCGTAAACCTCTAGTCCATGGGTGGTTGGAATGGTAATTTATCATTCTGGAGGAAGCTATGGATTTACAGTACCAGTTCGTTTTGAGTTTGTTGTTTTCTCTTTTAATTTCGATGTCTAGGAAGGCTAATTTTTGGTTCTTTTCTTTTTCTGTCGTGAACTGGATTTTTTTATGCTGTGCGTTCAGTGTTTTGAGAATGTCTTCCACGTCTTGGATTTTTACAATAGCTAATATATCGTTTACATATTTGTCTATGTATTTGATATATATGTCACGGGATTTCAGTTCAGTAATGCCGTCGTCTATAATTTTATCTAACACGATATCTGCCACCGTTGGTGATAAGGGATTTCCCATTGGCATACCAAAAACTGGTTGATAAAGGGTTCCATCGTACATAAAGTAATTTTTGTCGCGTAGGCAAAACTCTAAAATTTTTTTTAACTAAGGTCTGGTTAGTGTTGTGTGTTCCTCTAATGTTTTCCATTGTTGCGTAATGGTGTGGATTGCTAATTGTGTGGGTATATTGGTAAAGAGAGATATCACATCAAACGCTACCAGGATTTCGTCATTTTCTACCTCTATATTTTTTAATTTTTCTTTAGGTATCTGTGGGAGGCTATTCAGTCTAGGTTAGCATTACTGAACTGAAATCCCGTGATATATATGTATATCCATACATAGACAAATATGTAGACGAAATATTAGCTATTGTAAAAATCCAAGGCGTGGAAGACATTCTCAAAACACTGAACGCACAACATAAAAATCCAATTCACGACAGAAAATGAAAAGAACCGAAAATTAGCTTTCCTAGACATCGACATTTTAAGAGAAAACAACAAACTCAAAACGAAATGGTACTGTACATCCATAGCTTCCTCCAGAATGATAAATTAATATTCCACCCCCCATGGACCCAGAAGAAAAATACCCCCGTAAACCTCATTAACAAAATTTTCACCCTAAGCGACCAGGAGTTCAGAATAGACAACGAGAGGAAAATAAAAAATATCCTATTCAAAAATGGATACCCAAATACAGTGATTGAAATGTTTATACAAACAACAACTAAAAAATTAGAACAGGAACACAGAACTATGGGAAAAAAACCAAGAACGGGAAAGTAAAGTGTACACAGGGGTCACATATATACCCGGCTTACCGGACAACAAAACATTAAATCAAATTATGAACAACAACAACAACACAAGCCTTGCATACAAACCTCACTGTACCCTAAATAAAATATTTACACAAACAAAAGACAAAAACACAATGTCATATACGAAATAAAATGCAATGGTAAATTTGGCGAAAACTGCAGCAAAATATACATTGGTACAACGAAACGTGCATTGGGAATTATAGTCAATGAGCAGAAAGCAGACGCGAGAAATAACAAAACGAATACAGCTTTATTTAATAATTTGGGAAAAATTTAAACAACGTGACATCAGGACGGACAAGGCGATAGCTGTTTCGATTATAAATTGTAAATCTCTTCAAACCCTTTTCTACCGGGAGTGGGATCTGAACCCGCACTCCTACGATAGTTGAACGTGTTACAAACGCATTCAGCGACGTCATGCCTTAGTTGTAACGTTTTTCCCAATTGCCTTCTTTTTGCATATTTTAATCTTTTACACATTGCATACTTCGTATGTAATTATGTGTTAAAGCTAAGCTTGTTGGTACGGCGGTTTTCAAAGAAACTTTGGTATTGTTGCTGTTTTTGTTCTATTTATAGAACTACAACGAATTAACCAATTTTGTCTGTTTGTTTGATTTAATCGGGGATTAACCGTATTGCTTTTTAAATGTATGAAAACATTTATTTGAAGAAATTTTTAATTTTATAATTTATTTAATAATTTGGGAAAAATTTAAACAACGTGACATCAGGACGGACAAGGCGACAGCTGTCTTGATTATACCTTGTAAATCCCTTCAAAACCTTTTCTTCCGGGAGTGGGATTTGAACCCGCATTCCTACGATAGTTGAACGTGTTACAAACGCATTCAGCCACATCTTGCCTTAATTGTTGTAAAGTTTTTCCCAATTGCCTTCTTTTTGCATATTTTAATATTTTACACATTGCATACTTCGTATGTAATTATGTGTTAAAGCTATGCTTGTTGGCACGGCGGTTTTTAAAGAAACTTTGGTATTGTTGCTGTTTTTGTTCTATTTATAGAACTACAACGAATTAACCAATTTTGCTTGTTTGTATGATTTAATCGGGGATTGTCCGTATTGCTTTTTAAATGTATGAAAACATTTGTTTGAAGCAATTTTTAATTTTATAATTTATTTAATAATTTTGGAAAATTTTAAACAACGTGACATCAGGACGGACAAGGCGACAGCTGTTTCGATTATACTTTGTAAATCTCTTCAAAGCCTTTTCTACCGGGAGTGGGATGTGAACCCGCACTCCTACGATAGTTGAACGTGTTACAAACGCATTCAGCGACGTCATGCCTTAGTTGTTGTAAAGTTTTTCCCAATTGCTTTCTTTTTGCATATTTTAATCTTTTACATATTGCATACTTCGTATGTAATTATGTGTTAAAGCTATGCTTGTTGGTACGGCGGTTTTCAAAGAAACTTTGGTATTGTTGCTGTTTTGTTCTATTTATAGAATTACAACGAATTAACCAATTTTGTCTGTTTGTATGATTTAATCGGGGATTGCCCGTATTGCTTTTTAAATGTATGAAAACATTTATTTGAAGAAATTTTAAATTTTATAATTTATTTAATAATTTGGGAAAAATTTAAACAACGTGACATCAGGACGGACCTGGCGACAGCTGTTTCGATTATACCTTGTAAATCTCTTCAAAGCCTTTTCCCCCGGGATTGGGATTTGAACCCGCATTCCTACGATAGTTGAATGTGTTACAAACGCATTCAGCCACGTCATGCCTTAGTTGTTGTAAAATTTTCCCAATTGCCTTCTTTTTGCATATTTTAATCTTTTACACATTACATACTTCGTATGTAATTATGTGTTAAAGCTATGCTTGTTGGTACGGCGGTTTTCAAAAAAACTTTGTATTGTTGCTGTTTTTGTTCTATTTATAGAACTACAATGAAGTAACCAATTTTGTCTGTTTGTATGATTTAATCGGGGATTGCCCGTATTGCTTTTTAAATGTATGAAAACATTTATTTGAAGCAATTTTTAATTTTATAATTTATTTAATAATTTGGGAAAAATTTAAACAACGTGACATCAGGACGGACAAGGCGACAGCTGTATCGATTATACCTTGTAAATCTCTTCAAAGCCTTTTCTCCCAGGAATGGGATTTGAACCCGCACTCCTACGACAGTTGAACGCGTTACAAACGCATTCAGCACGTCATGACTTAGTTGTTATAAAGTTTTTCCCAATTGCTTTCTTTTTGCATATTTTAATCTTTTACATATTGCATACTTCGTATGTAATTATGTGTTAAAGCTATGCTTGTTGGTACGGCGATTTTCAAAGAAACTTTGGTATTGTTGCTGTTTTTGTTCTATTTATAGAACTACAACGAATTAACCAATTTTGTCTGTTTGTACGATTTAATCGGGGATGGCCCGTATTACTTTTTAAATGTATGAAAACATTATTTGAAGCAATTTTTAATTTTATAATTTATTTAATAATTTGGGAAAAATTTAAACAACGTGGCATCAGGACGTACAAGCCGACAGCTGTCTTGATTATACCTTGTAAATCTCTTCAAAGCCTTTTCTTCCGGGAGTGGGATTTGAACCCGCATTCCTACGATATTTGAACGTGTTACAAACGCATTCAACCACGTCTTGCCTTAATTGTTGTAAAGTTTTTCCCAATTGCCTTCTTTTTGCATATTTTAATATTTTATATATTGCATACTTCGTATGTAATTATGTGTTAAAGCTATGCTTGTTGGCACGGCGGTTTTTAAAGAAAATTTGGTATTGTTGCTGTTTTTGTTCTATTTATAGAACTACAACGAATTAACCAATTTTGCTTGTTGGTATGATTTAATCGGGGATTGTCCGTATTGCTTTTTAAATGTATGAAAACATTTGTTTGAAGCAATTTTTAATTTTATAATTTATTTAATAATTTGGGAAAAATTTAAACAACGTGACATCAGGACGGACAAGGCGACAGCTGTTTCGATTATACTTTGTAAATCTCTTCAAAGCCTTTTCTCCCGGGAGTGGGATTTGAACCCGCACTCCTACGATAGTTGAGCGTGTTACAAACGCATTCAGCCACGTCATGCCTTAGTTGTTGTAAAGTTTTTCCCAATTGCTTTCTTTTTGCATATTTTAATCTTTTACATATTGCATACTTCGTATGTAATTATGTGTTAAAGCTATGCTTGTTGGTACGGCGGTTTTCAAAGAAACTTTGGTATTGTTGCTGTTTTGTTCTATTTATAGAATTACAACGAATTAACCAATTTTGTCTGTTTGTATGATTTAATCGGGGATTGCCCGTATTGCTTTTTAAATGTATGAAAACATTTATTTGAAGCAATTTTTAATTTTATAATTTATTTAATAATTTGGGAAAAATTTAAACAACGTGACATCAGGACGGACAAGGCGACATCTGACTCGAATATACCTTGTAAATCTCTTCAAAGCCTTTTCTCCCGGGAGTGGGATTTCAACCCGCATTCCTACGAAAGTTGAACGTGTTACCAACGAATTCAGCCACGTCTTGCGTTAGTTGTTGTAAAGTTTTTCCCAATTGCCTTGTTTTTGCATATTTTAATATTTTACACATTGCATACTCCGTATGTAATTATGTGTTAAAACTATGCTTGTTGGTACGGCGGTTTTCAAAGAAACTTTGTAATTGCTGCTGTTTTTGTTCTATTTATAGAACTATTAGTTGTTGTAAAGTTTTTCCCAATTACCTTCTTTTTGCATATTTTAATCTTTTACACATTGCATACTTCGTATGTACTTGTAGGTAATGCGGTTTTCAAAGAAACTTTGGTATTGTTGCTGTTTTTGTTCTAGTTGTAATAAATGACTGCATATGAAACGGAAAATCTCACAAAATAATTTTGTCCAGCTAGCTTGTTCTACACGAAACACTGTGCGCCGGTTTGGGTCGTTTTTCGCACGCAGCGGCCGAATGTCAAAAATACCGGCGCGGTGGCGGCGGCGGCGTCCGGCGCGTTATTATATTTTCTACTCGTTTGTGGCTGTTTAGGTCATTTATTGTTCATGTCGAAAATTGGTTGGATATGGTCGAAAGTGGTATCAACGGATGCGCATCACTGTCAGTTATAAGAAATTAATAGCGAAATTTAACTCTTTCTAGCTGTTCAAAAGTTATTAAAAAAAAAACAGGAGCTTGAAATGTCAGCTTAAGACGGACTTTGCATCACCCAATTCAAAGAAAAGTTATATAATAAAGTTATATGCTCACTTTACATATTAAAAAAAAAATTTTTAATGAACAACTAATTAAATAAAATTACCCAAGGCGAACATGTTTTCAAATTGTCATCAAATAAAGCAAATTACTCCAAAAAGGTGCCGATTTAAAAAAAAAAATGTATATTGCGATTGGCTGAAAAATAAGAGAAATCAGTGATGCAAAATCCTTTTGTAGGTTTTAGGGGCAAAACACTCCACTGAAGTGATTCTTACCTTATACTTAAGTCGGCGATATACATATGTACGTATGAGTAGGGTGTGCAAAATCGCTTGACTTTATATTCAAACAACTGTTGTTTCTTTGCGGAACTATACCTACAATAGCGTCTAAAATATTAATTTTGATATTCACAATTCATCCTTCAACACCCAAGTCTCCCGTTTGGCGGCCCTATCCAAAATTAGTCCCTTGGAGTGAATCACATTGATTATAGCCTATCAACCACGTTTAAATAGCACCAACACGTTACGGCTCCTTTTACAAATGTGAATACGTAGGCACATATATTTACCAGGTGAGGTTCTGTCCTTTGCAAGAACACTCAATGTGGTGAAGCAAAAGCTTTCCCAAGACAGTCGAACTAATGGCCGTGTGTGCTACTACTCTAACGTAGTGGACAGTCGAACTAGTCTGAAAACTGAAGCTACGCGGTCATCCATAAAGAGCTCTTATATCATAAGGTCGGAAAACAGCAGTTAACATCTTTCAACTTAAAATCGGTCGACTTTTATTCTAAAATATCGTTTTGATTTAACGAAGACTATTGAAATGAATGTTGTGAATACAAACGTCGGCAAACTTTGGTCTATGTTTTAAAAATTTTATCCAGGGTCCTTGTAAAATTTTAATTATGTAGATTCGCCGAGGATTATACGATTTTCACCCATGTGTTACGCAATGATATCCACTTATACTGCCTATTATTTCGAGGGCAGCATCCTTGGCCGAATAGTTACTCCCTAACGTTTCAAGATGTTTTTCTGGTGAAGCTCGGCAGTATAGCGCGAAAAAATATCTGTCAAAAAGTCTTCGGAGCTACACCTAGAGCTTCTAGGAAAGTGACGTCGACGAAGGTATGAGTTCTAAGTCGCAGTCCTATAGCTTCTGTGCTGGCATATAGTGTGGGTCCCAGGAGGCGTGGTAACCACTGATGGTCGCGACTGCTACTGTTCGAACATCGGGAATTGTAGCTCTTAAAAACACCCGAAAAAACTGGAGGCGCCCTGTGCCACGAGAGTCATGACTATTAATAGACCATTAATAGCAACCTTAAGTCGCCTTTGTGCGTGACCGCCAAGGAGCCACAAATGATTTAAAGAAATTGTGTTCGCGACGATTATTAGGAGTTAACCCTAAGTGAAACTACGCTTTGCACGATATATACAGACAAGAGTGTGAATATTTTATGTATCTCTATTTCTTTTCAGCACACGCAGCAGTATCAATTCCAAAGACCAGGGTTAGGTTCCAAGCCTCTCTGGAGTAAGCGCACGAGGACAATCCCTCCGCAAGGAGGTACTTCTGAAAATGTTTGAACGGTGTGTGAGACTTTGAGGTAAACTCCCGGATCTTTCCGAAATAGCCAAAACGTTGATTTCCTTAAATACATAAAACCAAATTCTTTCATAAATATTATTTTTTTAAATAGAAAAATCAAGCTTTTTAAAGTAAGAACACCAGCGTACACTGCCGCGCCGCCCACGCCGCCGCCGTCGGTATAGAATACAGCCTACGCCGCCGCCCCCGGTTAAGTTATCGGCGTAAACCTCTAGTCCATGGGTGGTTGGAATGGTAATTTATCATTCTGGAGGAAGCTATGGATTTACAGTACCAGTTCGTTTTGAGTTTGTTGTTTTCTCTTTTAATTTCGATGTCTAGGAAGGCTAATTTTTGGTTCTTTTCTTTTTCTGTCGTGAACTGGATTTTTTTATGCTGTGCGTTCAGTGTTTTGAGAATGTCTTCCACGTCTTGGATTTTTACAATAGCTAATATATCGTTTACATATTTGTCTATGTATTTGATATATATGTCACGGGATTTCAGTTCAGTAATGCTGTCGTCTATAATTTTATCTAACACGATATCTGCCACCGTTGGTGATAAGGGATTTCCCATTGGCATACCAAAAACTGGTTGATAAAGGGTTCCATCGTACTTAAATTAATTGTTGTCGCGTAGGCAAAACTCTAAAATTTTTTTTAACTGAGGTCTGGTTAGTGTTGTGTGTTCCTCTAATGTTTTCCATTGTTGCGTAATGGTGTGGATTGCTAATTGTGTGGGTATATTGGTAAAGAGAGATATCACATCAAACGCTACCAGGATTTCGTCATTTTCTACCTCTATATTTTTTAATTTTTCTTTAGGTATCTGTGGGAGGCTATTCAGTCTAGGTTAGCATTACTGAACTGAAATCCCGTGATATATATGTATATCCATACATAGACAAATATGTAGACGAAATATTAGCTATTGTAAAAATCCAAGGCGTGGAAGACATTCTCAAAACACTGAACGCACAACATAAAAATCCAGTTCACGACAGAAAATGAAAAGAACCGAAAATTAGCTTTCCTAGACATCGAAATTTTAAGAAAAAACAGCAAACTCAAAACGAAATTGTACTGTACATCCATAGCTTCCTCCAGAATGATAAATTAACATTCCAACCCCCCATGGACCCAGAAGAAAAATACCCCCGTAAACCTCATTAACAAAATTTTCACCCTAAGCGACCAGGAGTTCAGAATAGACAACGAGAGGAAAATAAAAAATATCCTATTCAAAAATGGATACCCAAATACAGTGATTGAAATGTTTATACAAACAACAACTAAAAAATTAGAACAGGAACACAGAACTATGGGAAAAAAACCAAGAACGGGAAAGTAAAGTGTACACAGGGGTCACATATATACCCGGCTTACCGGACAACAAAACATTAAACCAAATTATGAACAACAACAACAACACAAGCCTTGCATACAAACCTCACTGTACCCTAAATAAAATATTTACACAAACAAAAGATAAAAACACAAGTGTACACAGGGGTCACATATATACCCGGCTTACCGGACAACAAAACATTAAACCAAATTATGAACAACAACAACAACACAAGCCTTGCATACAAACCTCACTGTACCCTAAATAAAATATTTACACAAACAAAAGATAAAAACACAATGTCATATACGAAATAAAATGCAATGGTAAATTTGGCGAAAACTGCAGGAAAATATACATTGGTACAACGAAACGTGCATTGGGAATTATAGTCAATGAGCAGAAAGCAGACGCGAGAAATAACAAAACGAATACAGCTTTATTTAATAATTTGGGAAAAATTTAAACAACGTGACATCAGGACGGACAAGGCGATAGCTGTTTCGATTATAAATTGTAAATCTCTTCAAAGCCTTTTCTACCGGGAGTGGGATCTGAACCCGCACTCCTACGATAGTTGAACGTGTTACAAACGCATTCAGCGACGTCATGCCTTAGTTGTAACGTTTTTCCCAATTGCCTTCTTTTTGCATATTTTAATCTTTTACACATTGCATACTTCGTATGTAATTATGTGTTAAAGCTAAGCTTGTTGGTACGGCGGTTTTCAAAGAAACTTTGGTATTGTTGCTGTTTTTGTTCTATTTATAGAACTACAACGAATTAACCAATTTTGTCTGTTTGTATGACTTAATCGGGGATTAACCGTATTGCTTATTAAATGTATGAAAACATTTATTTGAAGAAATTTTTAATTTTATAATTTATTTAATAATTTGGGAAAAATTTAAACAACGTGACATCAGGACGGACCTGGCGACAGCTGTTTCGATTATACCTTGTAAATCTCTTCAAAACCTTTTCCCCCGGGATTGGGATTTGAACCAGCATTCCTACGATAGTTGAATGTGTTACAAACGCATTCAGCGACGTCATGCCTTAGTTGTTGTAAAGTTTTCCCAATTGCCTTCTTTTTGCATATTTTAATCTTTTACACATTGCATACTTCGTATGTAATTATGTGTTAAAGCTATGAGCTATGCTTGTTGGTACGGCGGTTTTCAAAGAAACTTTGATATTGTTGCTGTTTTTGTTCTATTTATAGAACTGCAACGAATTAACCAATTTTGTCTGCTTGTATGATTTAACCGGGGATTGCCCGTATTGCTTTTTAAATGTATGAAAACATTTATTTGAAGCAATTTTTAATTTTATAATTTATTTAATAATTTGGGAAAAATTTAAACAACGTGACATCAGGACGGACAAGGCGACAGCTGTATCGATTATACCTAGTAAATCTCTTCAAAGCCTTTTCTCCCGGGAATGGGATTTGAACCCGCACTCCTACGACAGTTGAACGCGTTACAAACGCATTCAGCAAGTCATGCCTTAGTTGTTATAAAGTTTTTCCCAATTGCTTTCTTTTTGCATATTTTAATCTTTTACATATTGCATACTGCGTATGTAATTATGTGTTAAAGCTATGCTTGTTGGTACGGCGATTTTTAAAGAAACTTTGGTATTGTTGCTGTTTTGTTCTATATATAGAACTACAACGAATTAACCAATTTTGTCTGTTTGTACGATTTAATCGGGGATTGCCCGTATTCCTTTTTAAATGTATGAAAACATTTATTTGAAGCAATTTTTAATTTTAAAATTTATTTAATAATTTGGGAAAAATTTAAACAACGTGGCATCAGGACGTACAAGCCGACAGCTGTCTTGATTATACCTTGTAAATCCCTTCAAAACCTTTTCTTCCGGGAGTGGGATTTGAACCCGCATTCCTACGATAGTTGAACGTGTTACAAACGCATTCAGCCACATCTTGCCTTAATTGTTGTAAAGTTTTTCCCAATTGCCTCCTTTTTGCATATTTTAATATTTTACACATTGCATACTTCGTATGTAATTATGTGTTAAAGCTATGCTTGTTGGCACGGCGGTTTTTAAAGAAACTTTAGTATTGTTGCTGTTTTTGTTCTATTTATAGAACTATGTATGTAGGTCGGAAGTTATTATTAATAAATTGTGAATTGTTTTCAATGTTGTTTTTTATATATCATAATTTAATGTTATAAGTATGTAAGTGAAATTTTAATGTGAAATTGTTGAATATTTTGTAATTGTTTTATGTTTTGTCAAATAAACTAGGCTCCCTGAAGAAGGTGCAAAATAGCACCGAAATGCATAGGTGAAAAAGGAAAACTTAGCATCTTGCCTTATAATTTGAAATCGGCCGTAAAATTTAATAAATATCAACACATAAATTTAAAATATTGGCCGAACAACAAAAAAATCAACAGAAATTAAATTGAATTTTTAATTTATTTTACTTAAAATTTTAATATCAAAAATTAAAATTTTCATCAATTTGCATATACACATATGTACATATTTACTTGCAGTTGAATTGCCGAGTGTTTTTGCCTTGTGGTGTTGCTGTTGATAGGCCTCAGTTTTTAATAGTGTAGTTTGTTTTTATTTTTGATTTTTTGCGTACACATTCTTTCCTCAGTTTCACAGCTGTTTGCGTGGTTTGTTAAGTGTTATTACAGTACATCTCAAACATCTCATACAGCGTATCCCTTTCTAACAGCTACTTTAAAACTGTTGTATTTTTTCTGTATAACCTGTTTTGCTATCGTTCAATTAATATTCATACTTTTCCTATTTTATTAATTCTCGGTTTTCTGTAGCATTTATATATATATTTATTCTTCACCATCTTTAAGTTTTTAAGAATCTGGTGTCTCGTGTAGTAAAAAGTGAATCGCATCCCTTCGTGGTATGTTGGCTTTGCGATGGGCTGGCCCATATGAAGTGCGCCGGTTTGTCAGCACGAGTGGTTGACGCACATAATGATAACGGTAAGGGAGCGCGTTGGGCTTGTTTGAAATGTAGGCCTACAGAAATAGATCTTTTCAAAGCTATCAAACAGGCCCGACATCGGTTCTCTGAAATAGGCAGAGGGATTTCCGCTTTGTGCGAGAAGTTTATTAAGCATTATGAGGGCTTATTTAAGTCTTTCAAACACTCAAATGTAAACATTCCGGATAATAATCGTAGGCCTATCGATGTTTCCCTTCCAGTTCCGACTATGGATGCTGATCCCAAAGTTCCTCCACCTCCAGTTCTTCCACCCCGAACTATTGAATTGATAAATCTGACCTCACCGAGTCACTTAGCGGTTCAACCATCGACATCGAAAGCTCCTTCAGTTGTATCTACCGTACCCTTCACAAAAAGAAACCAGGTTCCCCAAAACCCCTCTGCGCAATCTGAACCGCCGGCTAGTAGATTGTTTACTGTTCCTATTAGAAAGTCGATTTTCGTGTCCAGATTCGAGAGAGACACTACAGAAGAGGACCTGAAGTCGTACATCATAAGTAAACGAAAATCCGAAAACGTGACTATTCGTAAATTTAATTTTAATTATCCTAGAGACATTTCGTCATTTAGGATTGATGTATCCGCCCAACATTTTGAAACAATTTTAAATAATTAATTTTGGCCACCCGGAGCTTTTGTGCGTGAATTCGAGCATAGACGCAACGTTAAGATTCGTAAAATTGCTACCGTTCCTCATAACAATAATGCAGCAAAAAAACTAAATATTAAATCTGTCCTTAATATATTTTATCAAAATGTAAGAGGTCTAAACACGAAACTAACTGAACTGTTCTTGAAATGATTTAACTGTAATTACAATATCATATCTTTTACTGAAACTTGGTTAAAGCCTTATATATTTAATTCGGAGGTTCTTTGCAATGATTGCCAAATATATAGAAATGACCGCTTGAACAGAGTTGGAGGTGGAGTTTTGCTCGCAGTGCATTCTTCTATACCTTCCGCTGAGGTTAATTTACCTGTTAAAGAAGCTACGGAATTTAAGTGCATTCGAATCCAGCTGGGAATAGGTTTTACCTATACTGCCATTTCCTATATACCACCGTCTTCTGATCCCTCGGTGTATATGAATTATATTTCGTCACTGAAAGCTATAAATTCAATGCTGAAGCCTATTGATTCGATAATTGTCTAGAGTGACTTTAATCTTCCGCACGTATCATGGACCACATCCGACCATGGTATTGTACCGGTTTCTTCAAAATTATCCAGCAACGACTTTTTAGCCGAAATAACTGACCTTTTCCTTAGACAAATAAATATAGTTCCAAACATATTCGGGAGGGTACTTGATTTGGTATTTGTTGATGATACACCAAAATCCATTCTTAGGATTGGTGAACCTCTTACTGTACCTGAGGACCCTTACCATACAATTTTTTCTGACTTCAGTGCCATCATTCAGGCTATTCTGGAAAGACAGGTACCTAAGCATAAATGTGTTTCCACTGAACTAGTCCAAATATGGTACACCAAAGATCTGAAATCTTTAAAAGACAAAACATCGCGTTCCTTCAGTTGTACAAAAAGGCGGGTTCATACTCCGACTACTTGAAGTACTCTATACTGCGTCATAAATATTTTGAATTAACTAAAAAGGTGTTACAATACTTATCTCTGTACGATGAAACAAAAATAACGTGCAATCCGAAAGCTTTCTATGATTTCATAAACTATAAACGTAGGGTTAAAGGGTTTTATTATGGTATGAAATACCGTGATGATTTCTCTAGCGACGATCAAGATATTGCAAAATTCTTTGCACAATTTTTCAAATCCAAGAATTCCGCTGAATTAATTTCTTTGTCTAATGTATACCCGTATCAACTTAACTCACTTAACGCAATTAATATTCCAGCAATATCTCCAGAAGAGGTTTTTACATATATATTTAACGTCTTTGAAGGAATCTTATAAATATGGTCCTCACCTAGGTTAGGTCAGGTTGAAATGACCGGTCCATGAGGACCTCACATAGACTGATTGGGTCCGTAGTGTTACCAGAAGATTGTTTTAACGACCAAACTGAAAACCCCTATCAAAAACCAGGACCTATGTTATAAAATAACTCTATCCTCTTGGCAAATACTAGAAACTTCCTAGGACTTAGCCACTTGCTGCTTCCATATCTGACAGCTGTAGCACTCCTAATATCTGGAGTCTTAGCCCGGCAAGCGCAGGCCACGGCGCAGTCCCCTCTTTTTAATGATAGAAGCAACTTTGTTAGTCTAAGGTTGTAAGACCCACACATAATCTTCGACACTTTAAAGCCCCGCGCTTGAACCCACGCCTTTCCTGCTTGGCCAATCATGTGCTCCTTTCGCCTTCGCTTAATCTCGCCCAGTCTAATTGGGACGTCTACGGAGCAAGTTTCAAAGGATGCGCTCTTTTTAGCTAGTTCATCCGCTTTTTCATTCCCATATGCCCATATGGGTCCCAATATAAATGTATGTTTCTCCCTGTCGCGATTCTCTCCAGAGACTGCTTACACTCTAACACGCACTTAGATGCTGTGCTACGCGAGATTATTGCCTTAATTGCTGCTTGACTGTCAATATAAAAAATAACACGGTTGCAGCTTAAGCTATTCTCTTCCAGGATTTCTACTGCTTAGGTTACGGCTACTATTTCCGCTTGGAAAATGCTACAGAAATCCAGCCGCCTGTAGGATCTGTTTATTTCCGGATCAGCACAGTATACCGCAGACCCTACTCCTTCCACTACTTTGGAACCATCTGTGTACACATGTATCGCCTCGTCCGCCATTTGAGCACCCTTGCGACAAGAGTCCACCTCTATTGTGGCCTTAAGATCGCCTTCGAAGCGCAGATAGGGAATCAGGTAGTCTGTTCGTCTTGTGATTGATGACGCTATATTACTATAGCCGTATGGTTGGCGCTCCAGCTGTCCCGAGGTATAGAGCCTGGTTGCAGTTGTTAACGCTATGTTCTTTGCTACCAGACTTACAGGTGGAATGTGCAGAATGGCATACAGTGCAGCTGTTGGGGTTATTTTCAGGGCTCACGTAATGCTAAGCATTGATAGTCTGCATACCCCCTCTAATTTTTTGAGGTATGTTGTTCTTTGTGTGGCTTTCCACCAAAAAAGAACTCCATAGTATAGGATAGGGCTTACAAACGTTGTAAAAACCCAATGAGAAAGAGAGGGAGATAAGCCCAACGTGAACCCCAGCATTCTTTTACATGCATAAAGTGCCGTTGAAGTCTTCTTCACCCTCTCCTCCACGTTGAGCTTCCATGACAGCTTACTGTCTAGGATGATTCCTAGATACTTTGTGCAAGGTTTCTCCTGTAGGGTCACCCCTCCTAACTTGGGCCTGATCTAATTTGGGACCTTGTACCTCTTTGTAAACAAGACCATATCTGTCTTATCCGCGTTGACTTTCAATCCGACATTTGATGCCCAGAAATGAATATCCCGAAGCGCCCAATCCATCAAAGAGCTAATCGTTGGAAGGCACTTTCCACTTATGACAATTGCGACGTCATCCGCGTAAGCCGTAAGTTTTACGGGTACCTCATCAAATCTCCTGAGCAGTTGGTTGAAGACCAGCGTCCACAGCAGAGGTGATAGCACCCCTCCCTGCGGCGTGCCCCTGTCCACTAATTTCGTGGCCTCGTAAAATCCCCTTTGTGATGTAATCATCCTGCAATTTAACATGCAGCCGATCCATGTCGTTAACGCTGGATGTACTTTAATGTAATTAAGACCATCCATAATCGCCCATTTAGAAACATTATTGAAAGCCCCGACAATGTCTAAGAAGACTCCTAGAGCATATTCCTTATATTCCTGGGCTTTCTCTATGCTTATTGCCACCCAATATAATGCGGTGTCTACGGACTTGCCTTTGGTGTACGCATGTATACTATTAGTTCCTTGACTATGTTTCCCCTTGCTAGGACTTTTTTCAGCCGTACTGTTTCGCTGGAGCACTCTATGGCCGCACACAAACTTTTCCGTGAGATTCCCTTCGCCCTGGAAATTTCACGCTTGTAGATCCGCAGTAGATCCCTGTACTCGTCCCGACACGCTCCTGACCTAATTCCCCCTTGTTTTCTTAAAAAATGCGCCGAACACATTTTCAGCCCCTAAGTAATTTATTCAACATGTCCCTAAAACATGGTGTTTTTCCTGCTGCTTGGAAGGAATCTTTCCTAATACCCCTCCACAAAAACGGCAGTTGGTCATGTGTAGATAATTATCGAGGAATTGCAAAATTGTCTGCCAGCCCAAAGGTACTTGAAGCCATTGTTACCAATCAGCTAACATTTTCCATTTCTACATTGATTGCAGACTCCCAGCATGGATTCTGTAAAGGCAAATCTACCATTACCAACCTACTTGAATTCACAACTCATGTTTCTAATGGATTTAGAGAAAATCTTTACACCGATGTTATTTACACTGATTTCAGTAAAGCATTTGGTAAAATATCCCACTCCTTGCTTATCCACAAGCTGGATCGACTTGGTTTCCAACCTGGTCTCACCCAGTGGATATCTTCCTATCTCTGCGGTAGAACGCAACAAGTAATTTTTTAAAATACTCTTTCAAATGTCATTAATATTCCCTCTGGCGTCCCACAGGGCAGTCATCTCGGTCCAATTCCGTTCTTGCTATTTATTAATGATATCTCAACGCTTAACAAACCTCCGCCTATCAAAAACTCGATTAAAAAAAAAGTTATATTCACAAGCACTGAGCCAATATATATGTATTATACAAATTTACACACTAATTGCCTCCAAACCCGCACAAGAAACCCGTTTGATTTGTTATAATTTAAAAATATTTTATCTGGCATTTGAAAAGGTCAAGCAATCAAATATTTTTGTTCGTTTCCTTTGTTTTGACAAATCCCCAAAGTTTAGGAGAGTGATTTTAAAGAGAGAATGGTTTTACCTTCTAATACTTTTATCATGGTTAACTATAAAAAGCCGACAATTAACGAGAAAGTTATGCATCGTTGCCATGGCACCCACTTCCACTTTTGAAGTTTTCATAGCATAATGTGACGAGTATTAGCAACACTAAGGGATGCTATCACTCTAACCGATATTAAGCAGTGACTTGTATGTACATCAACAGATCAATAATTATGTCTACACATATCTCCATATAGGCAGCGGAGAGAGACGCACACACATATGCATATATCTGAGATACTGCCAAAAGTAGGCAATCATTTGTGTAAGTATCACTCACATATACGCGCACATATGAGAAACGTGCATCTGTAGCTATAGCTGGTAATTTTATAGCTGGTAAACGAATAGTAAATTCTAGAAACGCCTAGAAATATGCAAACGAGGAAATCGAAGAGTATAAAAGAGCGCCAGCGGAATTTCCCTAAAATCGTTACAATTGGTGTCAGAAGAGGAATTGTTGAATAAAATCCTAGAGCTGCAGAGCACAACAAGGACATGGCGAAGTTAAATGAATTAAGGATTCAGCAACTGAGATAGGAGTTGGAAGCCCGTGGATTGAATACAACCGGCACTAAGATCGAACTTCAAGCACGGCTAGCAGATGCTATGGAGTAGGAAGGAATTCATGTGGACGATGATGTCTTTCATCCTGATGGGGACGAGACAACAACAAAAATTGAAGAGAAAAATGAAACATTGCAGACTGTAACGAGCACAGACTTGAACACGTTTTTGGCTGCAATATCTGCTCAAACATCGACAGTGTCATCTCAACTAAGCAGAACAGAAGACATATATGGCATCACAATTGGAATCGCAGGAGAACCGTATAACAGGCAAGAATGAAGCACAGGAAACACAAATTTCATCACAGCTGGAAGAACAGAAGACATATATTGGATCCCAAATGGAATCACAGGAGACACGTATATCGTAAATGTCGTCACAAATAACATCCAGGATTGAAACACAGGAGGCACGTATATCCTAAATATCTTCACAAATAGCATCCAGGATTGAAGCACAGGAGGCACGTATATACGAAATGTCGGGACATATTTCATTACAGGCATCATCGCAGATCTCTGCACTACTAGAAGCCCGTATGGACGAAAAAATAATGCAGTTTGAGAACAAAATCGAGGCTGAGGTAGATTCTTTAAAAGTCGTATACAGGAGCTGCACCTAAATCGCCGAGTTGTTTCAGCAAGCAATACGAAGGTAAAAACTCCATCTTTTTACGGCTCTGTTCCTTTCCAGGTATTCAAGCTTCAATTTGAGAAGACGTCAGCAGTGAACAACTGGAATGCGGAAGATAAAGTTGCTGCACTCTTCATGGCACTGAAAGGGCCTGCAGCTGAGATTTTACAAACATTCCAGAGGGCGAACGGAACTGTTATGAAGCATTGATGGGCGTTCTAGAGAGACGATACGGAACTGAGCATAGAAGACAGATATACCAAATGAAGTTACTGAACCGCTTCCAGAGACCTGGTGAAACATTACAAGAGTTTGCGTCGGATGTTGAAAGACTGGCACATTTAGCGAATGCGGACGCTCCCGTGGAATACACCGAAAGGGTAAAAATCCAGAGCTTTATTAATGGAATACGGGATGTCGAAACGAAGCGAGCGACATACGCAAACCCGAAACCTACATTCGCAGAAACGGTATCACATGCTCTGATTCAGGAAACAGCATCGCTTCTGTGTAAGCCAGTTTTCAAAGCACGCTGTGTGGAAGTGGAAAGGCCAGACTGGGTGAGCACAATATAGGAGGCGCTGAAGGGATCACAACCGAAAAATGACGGAGTTATGGAGTGTTTCAAGTGCGGTAACCCAGGTCACATTGCACGTCATTGCAGCACCGGTCCTGGTAGTTCCAACTTGGCTGGTCGTAAACGTGAAGCTGGAGGAGATAAGCAAGAGCGAGTCAGATGTAAGGATCGAAAACTTGCCCCAGCTATTGAATGTCCTGTGATATCTGTGTCGCAAATTGGAAGGAAACCCAGCAGTCTTACCGTCAAAGGAAATGTGGATGGCAAAGAACGTGTACTGACTATAGATAAGGGCGCATCTCATTCCTTAATCCGATCTGATTTGGCCAACAGGATAGGAGGTTGCGTACGATTACTGGTGAGTGTAATTGAGTCCAAGGAGAAGTTGTATGTGAGGTCTTAATTGGGAAGGTCACGATTCTACACAAATTCCTTGTGGCGGAGATCGTTAATAAAATATTGGGTGTGGACTTCTTAGTTGAACATGACATCAAGATCGATATGCAGAGAAGGGTTATGCGTTATAAGAACCTGGATGTGCCACTTAAATTCAGTTTGGAGAAAGGTTCAGCAGTAATCGAGTACTGGTGGAGAAGACTCGACAAAGACCGCGAAAGTCAAAGGTAAAGGTTGATGGATCGAATGAGTCAAATAACGCGAAATCGAAAGTACCTCCGAGAGAAACACTGGCATTGACAAAACCAAATGGATGCACAAAAACGAAGGAAAGAATTTCCCAGAATGAATGCGAGGATAGTTTCAAGCCAGGGCGCACTACTGTTGGGAAACGTCGGGACGATACTGATTATGTGTAGCCAATCTGTCAAGAGCAAGCTTTACGAAGGAGTTCTTTGGCCAAACAACAGAGAGTGAGGGAACGATCCAGGATAATGAGTAGTAAGATGAAACGCAGATACGATGAGGACAATAATTCGGAAGGTTTCTTGGAGGGTGATTTGGTACTGCTATACAACCCTCACCGGCGGAAAGGTGTTCCATCCGAATTTTGGTGCAGTTAGAAAGCCCGTAAAAAGTTGTGAAGAAGATCAGTGATACCATCTACCGCATACAAACGATTGGGAAACCACGAAATAGAAGGGTGGTTCATTTGGAGAGGCTAGCAGCGTTTAGATCGAGAGATTTGTCTGATCTGGACGATCAGTCTTAGGTGGAGGGCAGTGTGACGCGTATTAGCAACACTAAGGGATACTATCATCTCTAAGCCGACACTAAGCAGTGACTTGTATGCACATCAACAGATCAATCATTATGTCTACATATATGCCTATACAGGCAGCAGAGAGAGACGTACAAACACATGCATATATCTGAGATACTGCCAAAAGTAGGCAATCATTTGTGCAAGTATCACTCACATATACACGCGCATATGAGAAACGTGCATCTTTAGCTATAGCCGGTAATTTTATAGCTGGTAAACAAATAGTAAATTCTAGAAACGCCTAGAAATATGCAAACGAGGAAATCGAAGAGTATAAAAGAGCGCCTGCTGAAGCATGATTTAAGCACGCTATCTGTTGAGAAGTAGAAATGTTATTGTGAAGTACTTTAATAAAGACCATTTTGCATTATTGAATAGTGGAGTTATTTGTTCAACAATTTAGTGATTCGAACGTAACTAGAAGGTGGTAAATATGCGGAGTTTCTCTAAAATCGTTACAATACGTATGAAAACCTGATTGTTTACAAGTGATGATTAGATGAAATGACGCGAATTCATTGTTCATGTCTTTAGACATGTTTGTTCACATTTTACTCACAGTTTTTGTACTTTTTCGTAGGGAATGAGAATAGAAGGAGTAAAATGTGTTTTCGGACGCGATCTGTAAAGTCTGCCGAAATTCAACATACAGTGAAGGTCTTCCCTTTCCTCTATTTACAAACTGCCGGAGCGTATTCGTTCATCCACATAACATGACCTAGCTAGCGAGGCTTTCTGTTTTTATTCGCTGCACTATCGTCATATCTGCGAAAAGCTCATATAGCTTATCAATATACCTCCTTCGTTACTCGCCGTCGACATCACGGATAAGACTATAAATCTTCCGGAGAACTTTTCTCTCGAATATTCGAAAAGCCATCTCATCTTTTCAGGACAAATATGATGAGTGACTTGTAGAACGAGAATTTTGTTCGTCGAGAGAGAACTTTACTTTTCAATTGCTTGTTGGTAAGTTTGATTTCTAGGCCGACATTGTCTTTGCTTTTAATGCTGCTTCCCAAATAGACGATATTCTTCGCAGTCTCGAATTTATATCCGTCAACAGTGACGTGGCTAAAAAGGCCACGGATGACAGCAAGTACTTCGTCTTGTCCACATTTAGTGCAAGCCCATTTTTTTTGCTTCTTTATCTTCTACCAACTTTTCGACTCATTACTTAGCACCTTGTGTTTTTTAGCCGTGATATTGCCAGAGCGTGTTTTTCATCATCGGCAATCGGGGTATCGGTTTCGTCTTCCCCCAAACTCTGTACGTCAGATACCAGGTCGCCATTATCGTTCCTCAAAGAATCTTGTAACCTTTTGTCATTAAAAGAGCATGAAGTATGTATGGTAAACTGAAAATAATAATAATATTTTTTATCGACAAATATCCGGGGAGATAGAGCCCACTTTTCTTCCAGAATGTTGTGTGCTTATGGGACCATTAATAAGTTATCCTACACGATTTAGGCCGACTCCATGTGCATCTGATAAGGCAGATAACTTTTTGCTGGGCTTTCCCCAGTGATGGTAATCATGGTACATTTTACTATTTTTTTGGTATATTTCGCTTCCCGAAAGTACGTTGGTACTACATTGACATATTTGGTACATTTTTGTAAAATAGAGCACTACACCTCAAGTCATTTGCAAAGCAGCTATGAATGTACAAAAAAATTTTAAATTATTCGAAGAAAATATATACATTGTTAAGTTGTTTTGTTGGCGAGCACAATTTGCCATGTGCAATTATGGATCATTTAAATATGCTTATAAAATATAGCATAACTGATACTAAGATTGTGAACAAATTTTGCATTAATAGAATTAAAGCACAGAAAATAATAACGCAAATAACAGGGCCAGAAAATTATAAATCCATAATTGCATTTTGTCAGAAGAATTATTACTCTCTAATAATAAATGAAACGACAGATATATGTATATCAAAAAATTTGGCAGTTTCGATTCGAATTTTTGATAAAAAGTGCATTGATAGATTTTTAGGTTTGATACCTTTGCCCGATAGTAACACGGAGCGTATTTTTAACGCCATTATTGAATCTTTGAAAGACCATTCAATACCACTTTAAAAAATGATTGGTTTCACTGCCGACAATTGCTCGGTTATGATGAGAGCAAAAAGCGGAGTGCAAGCAAGGCTTGAAGCAAGTTGTTCCAAATCTGCATGTTAATGGATGTGTTTGTCACATTTTAAATTTAGCTTCAATGGCAGCTTGTGATGTATTTCCCAACAAAATTGATACATTTTTAAAAGACGTAAACTATAATTTTTGTAACAGCTATCATTTCTAGACAAGCAGTCATAGATAGAATTTTTGAGCAATGGGATGCCCTCAAGTATTAATTTAATCTTTACGTATTTGAAAATAAAAGCAATAATCCAAATATTAATCTTACATCTGAAATTTCTCAAAGTCCTATTTATAAAGTATATTCAACATTTCTTTCTTATATTTAAATGAAATAAATAATGTGAATATAGAAATGCAGTCTGAAGATATTCACATACATTTACTTATTACCAAATTAAAATTTTATAAAAAAAATCTTATTTAGACTCCAGTCCTATTTGGATGTTAAATATTGATTCAGACGAATATCACTTAACCCCAGATGAAGTTTACTGCGGTGCAATGTGGATATTATTCTATCAAACAACCTATTCGAAAAAGATGACGTACACAATTTAAGAGCTGTGCTAAACAATTGTATATACAATTTTGTAGTACATTATTAAAGAAAGTAAATTTGAATGAAAAAACTTTGTTGTGGGCTGCAAAGCTTTCACCAGAAAGTATTTTAAGCGGTGAAACATATAGTATTGTGCCTTTAGTTATGGACTTGCTTCCGAAATCTGCATTTGATAAAATAGAGGAAATTAATTCTGAATTTAGAGCTTTAGCAGAGCATGAGAGCCTTAAAAAATTCAAGAATTTCAATATATGCAGCTTTTGGGAAGAATGAAGATCAGTTAAAAATAAATTAAATGCGCAAATGTTTTCCAATATTTATAGAATAGTTCAAGACATATTGTTGATTCCACATTCATCCACAAACGTAGAAAGGATATTTTCTATACAAAATTTAATTAAAACTAAGTGCAGAAATAGATTTCAAATAAACACGGTTTCGAATTTAATAAAAACTAAAGACTTGATGAAATGAACTAACAGTAGTTGTCATAATATGCAGATACGAAAAAAAGCTTTTTGTCAACTGAGGTATTTAAAGAACTCAAAGAAGAAGAACTGTCAATGTAGTGATTGAAGCATGAGCTGGGGGCGACAATTTGTCAACTTTTATACCTGAATATAAATCTTTTGTACCTAAAATGTTTTTATGGAATGTTTTTTCATTGAATGCAGCTATTATTATTTTTTTTTAATATTAATTTTATGTTCCTTACTGGTACTCAATCAAGAAATGTTTTTATATATGTACATAATTGTATGCTTCAATCGATAAACTTCTTTTATTATTTTTACTGGAAAAGTATTTCTTCATAAATCATATTTCCCTGTTATACTACCTTTAATTTGTGTAAGAAAGTTTCCTGACTAAAAACAGTTTTTGTATAAAGAATCAGAATATAGTTTGGTTCATTTTCGGATGATTTGGTATATTTTTTTTTCTCGTTTGGTACAAAATGAAAAAATCCATTTATTATGCCTGGGCTATCCTGCTGGTATTTGTTTTCATTCTTATTTCAGTTTTTCTCATTTCTAAACTAACAACACAATTGAGACATTCTGGCTCTATTAATTTGCGTGTTGTGTAGATTTGTTTTTGTGAAGTTTCTTTTTCGTTGAGAATGAGAAGCTTTGTAAACTCGTGCTCAGTTTAACATATTGTGACGAATATTAGTGACACTAAGTGATACTCACATCACTACTTTGATGCTAAGCAAATGAAGCCACAACAACAATAAAGCAGGCAGTCGCTTGTATCTCAATAAACGAATCAATCATTATGTCTACACATATGTACGTACACGCAGCGGAGAAGAGACGCACAAACACATGCATATATCTTATCTGAGATGCTCCCAAAAGTAGGCAATTATCTGTGGAAGTGTCACTCACATATACACGCGCATATGAAAAGCTATACACGTGCATCTGTAGTTATAATTTTATGGCAGTAACTAAGTAAATTTTGGAAACGCCTAGAAGTAAGGAACGAGGAAATCGAAGAGTATAAAAAGCGGCAACAGTGGAGGCACGACAATCAGTTTGATTTAAGGAAGCTATCAGCTGCGAAGTATAAGTGTTATTGTGAAGTACTTTGACAAAGGCCATTTTGCACTATTGAATAGTGGAGTTATTTATTCAACAGTTTAGTGATTCGAACGTTAGTAGAAGGTTGCAAATAAGCGGAATTGCAATAAATTTGTTACAATTGGTGTCAGAAGAGGATTTGTTGAATAAATTCCGAAGATTTCGAATACAGCTTGGAGATGGCAAAGTTGAGTGAATTGAGGATCCAGCAACTGAAGGAGGAGTTGGAGAGCCGTGGATTGAATACAACCGGCAATAAGATCGAACTTCAAGCACGGCTACGAGAGGTATATGGAGTTGGAAGGCATTAATGTAGACGAGTATGTCTTTTATCCTGGTGTGGAAGAGGCAGCGACTAAAATGGAGGAGAAGATAGAGACTTCGAGTCCATTGGCAAATGCTGACACTAACGTGATACTAGCAGTGTTGAACCAAATGGCGTCACAAATGCCATCCCACCTGGAATCGCAAAAGACAGATATAACATCTCAACTGGCAGAAGAGAAGACAAGTATAGCATCCCAACTGGAATCACAGGAGACACGTATAACATCCAAGATGGAAGCACAAGAAACGCGTATTTGAGAAATGTCGACACAGATTACACCTAAGATTGAAGCACAAGAGGCAGGAATATCCGAAATGTCGGCGCAAATTTCAGCACAGATATCATCACAGATCTCTGCTCAACTAGAAGAGGAAGAAGGACGTATTTTCTCGAAATTGGGGGCGCAAGATACAAAAATTTTACAACTCGAAGACAAAATTGATGCCGAGATTGAAACATTGAGAGGTCGTATACAGGAGTTGCAACTAAAACGCCCAGCAGTTTCAGCGAGTAATCCAAAGGTAAAAACACCATCCTTTGACGGCTCTGTTCCTTTCCAGGTGTTTAAGCTTCAGTTTGAGAAGACGGCAACAGTGAACAACTGTAATGCTGAAAATAAAGTTGCTGCACCGTTCATGGCATTGAAAGGGCCTGCAGCTGAGATCTTTCAGTCTCTATTTTGTTAAATACTGCAAAGTAATTTGCCGTGTGTAGAAGTCCACGAAAGTGGGGAAAGCTTCTGACCGCCATTCACCTGGGAATGGCCAGAGCGATTCTTTTGCATGCGGTTCAAGCAGCTCACTACTGCCGGTCGCTTGCGGCCAAGTATCCTCTGGGTAGCCGCTAAGCACCCGTTTAGCGGTGAGCTACTGTGAGAAGGCGACAACCTGGCTAGGCCACTCTGACATAATCGGTTTAAGGGCTAGCCGGGGGAGATTTCATCGGCAGCGTCTGTACACCTCTAGGTGCGGCTGCAAGCGGGCGTCTGTCTTGGAGCAAGCGGCTCGCTATATAAACGTGCCAAGTAATATTTTCACCCCCGCTGAGCGGGTTGTGCGCTGGGCTTGGGACCCGCCACGTAAAACCATACTCCAATGAAATATAACAACAAGCCTCGGATAAATACACTCTCTATTGATGACGACCTTGGCAAACGTTTGAAGGACAATGAATTGAGGGCATGCACCTGGAACGTCCGCTCCCTGAATGGGATTGGTGCAGATGCCCGGCTGGTTGATGTCCTCGTCAAAGCAAAATCTGACATCACCGCCATCCAAGAAATACGTTGGACGAAGCAAGGAAGAAAGAAAATCAAAAATTGTGACATATATTGGAGTGGCCATGCGAATAAGCGCAGTTTCGGCGTCGGATTCGTGGTGGGAGAGAGACTTTGTCGCCAAGTGCTGGCGTTCACGCCTGTGGACGAGCGTCTCGCCGCTATTCGAATAAAAGCAAAATTTTTTAATATATCATTCATCTGCGCCCATGCGCCGACAGAGGAGAAAGATGATGAGGTGAAAGACACTTTTTATGAACAATTAGAACGCACATACGAGCGCTGCCCCCGTCATGATATAAAAGTCGTGCTTGGCGACTTTAACGCCAGGGTGGGCAAAGAAGGTGTATTTGGCCCTACAGTCGGAAAGTTCAGCCTACACAATGAAACTTCTCCTAACGGACTGAGGCTGATTGACTTTGCCGGTGCTCGAAACATGGTCATATCAAGCACGAGGTTCATGCGTAAAAAGATACATCAAGCTACATGGCTGTCTCCTGATCGAAATACTCGCAATCAGATTGATCACGTTGTGATAGACGGACGGCATGCCTCCAGTGTTTTAGATTTGCGAACGATCCGAGGACCTAACATCGATTCGGACCATTATCTCGTTGCAGCCAAAATACGCACCCGCCTCAACGCGGCTAAAAACAAGGAACAAAAAACACAAGGAAAGCTAGACGTCGAAAAGCTTCAATCACAACAGACTGCCAATGATTTCGCAACTCGACTCTCACACCTGCTCTCTGAGGGCACAACTCATCCTGAAGGAATACAGGAGCAGTGGGAGCATATCTCCAAAGCACTTCATACTGCCGCCGAGGAAAAAATTGGTTACCGGCGGCCACGAAAAAACAACTGGTATGATGAAGAATGCCGCGTTGCAACCGAAAGAAGAGACGCTGCCTACAGGGCTACGTTAAAAGCGAGCGCGACAAGAGGAGTGTGTGAACGCTATCGTGAGTTGAAAAGGGAAGCGAGACGCCTTTTCAGGAAGAAAAAAGCAGAAGCAGAAAGGCGTGAGTGCGAGGAGCTTGAGCTGCTAGCCACCAGGAATAACGCCCGAAAATTCTACCAAAAAATACGGCGACAGACGGAAGGTTTTAAGACCGGGGCAAACTCCTGTAGGAATGAAAACGGCGACCTTGTAACTGATGTCCAGAGAGTGCTTAGATTATGGAGGGAACACTTCTCTGCTCTCCTAAATGGAGGCAGCAATTCACCGCGCAGAGATGAAGAACCCGATCCCGCAATCGATAATGATGGAAGATATGTCCCCCCGCCCGATTATGACGAAGTTAGAATAGCAATAACCAGATTGAAAAACAACAAGGTCGTGGGCGCTGATGGATTGCCTGCGGAGCTATTCAAGTTCGGCGGCGAGGAGTTGGTAAGGCGCATGCAGCAGCTTCTTAGCAAAATATGGGCGGACGAAAGCATGCCCGACGGTTGGAATCTAAGTGTTCTTTGCCCAGTCCACAAGAAGGGGGATACTGCAAAATGCAATCATCAGCTCTTAATATCGCATATAAGGTCCTTTCAAGTGTATTGTGCGAAAGATTGAAGCCCAACGTGAACCGGCTGATTGGACCTTACCAGTGCGGCTTCAGACCTGGTAAATCTACCATCGACCAGATTTTCACAATGCGCCAAATCTTGGAAAAAACCCGTGAAAAGAGAATCGACACACATCACCTCTTCGTCGACTTTAAAGCCGCCTTCGACAGCACGAAAAGGAGCTGCCTATATGCCGCTATGTCTGAATTTGGTTTCCCCGCAAAACTTATACGGCTGTGCAAAATGACGTTGAGCAACACCATCAGCTCAGTCAGAATTGGGAAGGACCTCTCCGAGCCGTTCGAAACTAAACGAGGTTTCAGACAGGGTGACCCCCTATCGTGCGATTTCTTTAATTTGATGCTGGAGAAAATTATACTAGCTGCAGAACTTAACCGCACTGGAACAATATACTATAAAAGCGTGCAATTACTGGCATATGCTGATGACATTGATATCATCGGCCTAAACACCCGCGCTGTTAGTTCTGCTTACTCCAAGCTGGAAAAAGAAGCGGTAAAGATGGGTTTGATGGTGAATGAGGACAAAACGAAGTACCTGCTGTCATCGAGCAAAGAGTCAGCGCATATGCGCCTTGGCAACCACGCTACTGTTGGCAGCCATAATTTCGAAATAGTAAAAGACTTCGTTTATTTGGGAACCAGCGTCAACATTAGCAACAACATCAGCACTGAAATCCAGCGAAGAATCAATCTTGCCAATAAATGCTACTTTAGACTAGGTAGGCAATTGAAAAGTCAAGTCCTCTCTCGGCGAACGAAAATCATACTCTACAAGTCACTTATCGTACCCGTCCTGCTATATGGGGCAGAAGCATGGACCATGACAACAGCAGATGAAGCGGCTTTGGGAGTGTTCGAGAGAAAAGTTCTTCGAAATATTTATGGACCTCTACGCGTTGGCGATGGCGAGTACCGAAGAAGATTTAATGATGAGCTGTACGAGCTATACGCAGACATCAATATAGTCCAGCGAATTAAAACGCAGCGGCTGCGCTGGCTAGGCCATGTTATGCGAATGAAAGATGATGCTCCGGCCAAGAAAGTGTTTCTATCGGAACCCGCCTATGGAAGCAGAGGTAGAGGGCGGCCCCCACTCCGTTGGAAGGACCAGGTCGAAAACGATTTAAACTCCCTTGGTGTGTCCATTGGCGCCGGTTGGCGGAGCGAAGGAGCGACTGGCGTGCCTTGTTGGACGGCCATAACCGTTTAGACGGTTAAGCGCCAATTAAGTAAGTAAGTAAGTAATTTGCAGATAGCCAACAGGAGTAGTGTCTCTACATATGTTGGTCAACACCCAGAAAAGCTCCTGATATAACTTTTGCGCTCTGGGTGTGATATATCAAGGTATGATTAGAGGGACCATGATATATCACCTTCGGCATCCCCTAAAGAGGGTAGAGAATGGAGGAATTCCAGACAAATTTAGAAAACAAACTGTTACAATGCAAAGAGGTTGCCAATATAGAGGAATTGGAAGAATTCTATGAGTTTCTGTCAAAGACGCTCATGAATGCGTATAACAGATCCTTCCATCTAAGAAGATTCAGAGCAAAAGGAAAGCCGCCATAGAGGAGCAAGAAGCTGAGTCTTCTTAGAAACAGGTAAAATAAATATATAAGCTGGCAAAGCTCACGGCAAAGGAAGTGTGCAGGGGTGAGTATAGGTATCTGTTGAGTATCTACAAACGTGAAATTTCCAGGGCGAAGAGAGTCTCATAGATACATTTTTGTGCGGAATTCAAGTGCTCCAGCGAAAAAGAGTATAGGAAAGCTCTTTCAAGGGGAAGCATATTCCAGGGACTAAAGCTGGATTTCGATTAGATTTTTATTCGATTTAATCGATATTTTTCGAAGAATGGAGAGTTGATTTTTTTTCTAGAATCGTTCGATTTTTTTAAGCCTTCGAAGTTTTAATCATCTTACAGTTTCAGTAGGTACAATTTAATATTGATTAATCAAAATGGGCAGAAAATATATATGTATATTGTAATTTTTTATAAAATTTACCTTCACTGGCTCATATTCATAGTCAAAATAAAATAGTTTCGACTTTATTTAGAAGCATAAACCATAACTTTGCGCCATTGTGTTGGTGGCTTCGAGTGAAGGGCAAAGATGAAGAAGTTTTTTTAGAAAATACCCGCGGCAGGTATGCCTGTCGTAAGAGGCGACTAAAATACCAATTTGATTCTAGCGGTTGTGTAGCACAACCCTTTCAAGGGCTTGCCAGCGTAATATATAGCTTCTCCAACCCAATTGTCAACCTCACCTATCCGTGCCTCCTGTTTCCAAGTTCCTCATGGATCTAGGGCTGGGATGGAGGGATGGCCTAAAAGGTCTCATGTGGTCATACCAAATCGTCCCCCAAATGGTCGGGCTGGTACCTTAATGGTGCTTGTTACCGGAACGTAGCGGATCTACATCCGACAAAGGACTATCAACATCGACAACACTCTCCAAGGCCTTCGGGGAATGTCCTTACCGCTACAACAACAACAACATCAGCGCTCAACCGCCTAAACGGTTTTGGCGTTGCATAAAAAATCACGACAAGATCCCTGTTTTAACATAACTGACACCAAATGACGCTGAAGGTCTCCCCCTTCGTCTGCTTCCAAATAAGGGTGCCGATAGGTATACTATAACATAACGTAGCGGTTGGCATCACGGAGAGAACCATAAATCGTCGCCAGGATTTTTCTCTCGTACACTGGGTCATCCCATTGTCTCTCGACACGGTCCATTATTATGACCCATACATTAGAAGAGGTACGATGAGAGATTTATAGAAGAGGGTTATTAAGTTATTAAGTTTATCTCTGCTTCATTTCTAAGCTGAAGAAATTTCTGGGTACAAAATGAAATATACTAAACAAAAATTGTTCATGCTCCTGGTACCCGAGGTTGCTTTCTATACTATTGCTATAAATTAATTTGAAAAGGCACAAAAATTATGATATTTCAGTATCAAATACACTAATAATCCCACTCCGATGGGAGGACCAAGTGAAGAACCAGGTGGTACACCTTGATAAGCGCCAGTTAACGAAAGAGGAAGAAACTGTCGAGCTTTTTTAAACGGTGAAAATCGTGTAAGCAATTAAGCAGCAATCAACTTTTTTCGACTCGACTTAATCGATTAAATCGATTTTTTTCAGAATCCAATCGAAAATCGATTTTTCAAAAAATCGAATCAAATACAACTCTACCATCTACCATCTATAGTCAGTACACGTTCTTTGCCATCCACATTTCCTTTGATGGTAAGACTGCTCGATTTTCTTCCAATTTGCGAGATAGATATCACAGGACACTCAATAGCTGGGGCAAGTTCTCGATCTCTACATCTGACTCACTCTTGCTTATCTCCTACAGCTTTACGTTTACGACCAGCCGAGTTGGAACCACCAGGACCGGTGCTGCAATGACGTGCAATGTGACCAGGCTTCCCGATTTTGAAGCATTTGATTACTCTATTACTCCGCTTTTGCGAAACTTTCAGCGCCTCCAATATTGTGTTCACCCAGTCTGGCCTTTCTACTTCCACACGGCGTGCTTTGAAAACTGGCTTACACAGAAGCGATGCTGTTTCCTAAGTGAGCGCATGGGATAATATTTCAGCAAATGTTGGCTTTGAATTTGCGTATGTCGCTCGCTTCGTTTCAACGTCCCGTATTCCATTAATAAAGCTGTGGATTTTTACCCTCTCGGTGTATTCCACGTGTGCGTCTTCATTTGTGAGATGAGCGAATCTTTCAACATCCGACGCAAAATCCTGCAAAGTCTCATTCGCCTTTTGGAAACGGTTTTGCAACTCAATTTGGTATATCTGTTTCCTATTCTCGCATCCGTAACGTCTCTCGACAGCGGCGACCAATGCTTCATAACTGTTCCGCTCGTACTCTGATATAGTCTGTAAAATTTCAGCTGCATGCCCTTTCAATGCCACGAACAATGCAGCAACTTGATCATCGGCATTCCACTTGTTCGCTGCAGACGTCTTCTCAAATTGGAGCTTAAATACCTGGAAAGGAACAGAACCATCAAACGTTGGGATTTTACCTTCAGAGTAGATGTTGAAGTGATTGGGCGGTTAAATTGTAATTGCTGAATGCGATCTTTCAAAGCATCCATCTCGGCCTCCATTGTATCTTGTCGTTCACTAAAAGCCTCCAGCTGCGATGAGAATTTTGTTTCCTGTGCCTCCAGGTTTGTTGAGATGCGCCCTTCTTGTGCTTCTAGCTGTAAGTTATGCGTGCCTCTTGTTCTTTTAATTGTTCTGCAATTTGTGACGCCATGTATGTTTTCTGTTCTTCCAATTGTGCTTCAATCTTCGATGTTATACGGG
The DNA here is from genome assembly GCF_040869045.1 of Eurosta solidaginis. Classification (NCBI taxonomy): domain Eukaryota; kingdom Metazoa; phylum Arthropoda; class Insecta; order Diptera; family Tephritidae; genus Eurosta; species Eurosta solidaginis. The sequence continues at coordinate 136,997,216 of NC_090321.1, read as the reverse complement.
TCTCCTGTGATTCCAGTTGAGATAACATTTGCGACGACATTTCTGAAATGCGTGCCTCCTGTGTTTCCAATTGTGATGCCATATATGTCTTCTGTTCTGCCAGTTGAGATTACGCTGTCGATGTTTGAGCAAATATTGCAGCCAAAATCGTATTCAAGTCTGTGCTCTTAACTGTCTGCGATTTTTCGTCTTTCTCTTCAATTTTTGTTGTTGTCTCGTCCCCATCAGGATGAAAGACATCATCGTCCACATTAGTTCCTTCCGACAGCATAGCATCTCGTAGCCGTGCTTGAAGTTCGATCTTATTGCCGGTTGCATTCAATCCACAGTTCTCCAACTCCTTTTTCAGTTGCTGGATCCTTAATTCACTTAACTTTGCCATGTCCTTGTTGTCCTCAGGAATTTATTCAACAATTCCTCTTTCGACACCAGCTGTAACGAATTTAGGGAAACTCCGCTTATTCCAAATCTTCTGCTAACGTTTGTATCGCTAAATTGTTGAATAAATAGCTCCAATATTCAATAATGCAAACATGGTTTTTATTCCACTACTTTGAAAATACTTCACAATAACAATTATACTTCGAAACTGATAGCGTGCTTAAATCAAACTGATTCCGGACTACTTAGCTTCTGCTGCTTTTATACTCCCTGCCCAAATGTCTAGACGTTTCTTCTTCTAGAATCCTCTACCTGGTCACCAGGCATACGTGCGTGTATTTGTAGTGTGAAACCATATGCGCGTGTATATACATATGTGAGTACGACTTCGCGACTTCGCTGATGATGACATGCGTTTGTGAGTATCTCTCTGCTGCTTGTATGTATGTGTGTACATGATGATTAATGTGTTTATGTAGCTTGCTTAAATGTTGTTGTGCCTTTATTTAATAACCTTAGAGATGGCAATATTCGTCGCAATAAGATTGAATCATGCACCCCACTCTTGGAGCACTGCTCGTGTGGTTTTCCTACAAGATAGCAGGTGTGAGAGTCGATTCGAGGCGAAATCTTTAGTAGTTTGTTGTGATCGACGTCTAGCTGCCCTTGTGTTTTTTGTTTCTTCCGAGTCAAATTTAGGTCGCCGAAACGTGCGCACATCCAAAACAATGGAGGTATGTCGTCGGTCTATCACGACATGGTCGCTCTTTTTGCGTGCATTAAGATCGGGGGACAGCGATGTAGCTGAAGTCTTTCTCTACCAACACGAATCCATAGGCCTTTAAACGTTCGCAATAAACGTCTCAGTAATGCGTTGTATTTTTTTCGGAGGCTTGTTTTTTTCTTTCACGGGAGTGTGATTTCACGTTGGGGTCTCAAGTCCAGCGCACAACACATTCAGCAGGGATGAAATTATTACTTGCACGTTTGTGTAGCGAGCCCCTTGATCCAATACAGAAGCCCCGTTGCAGTCGCACCTTATAGTGGTCAGACACTGCCGATGAAATCCCCCACCCAGCCCTTAAACTGCTTGAACAGCAGGTAGAAGCATCGTCCTGGCAATTAAAAGGCTAGTTAAATAGTTGCAAAACTATAAATTACAGGACCAAGTGCACACGACTAAAAGCTAATTTTAAATAAAATAATTTTTAAAAATGTTTAAGTTAAACGGTTTTATTGAAAATACTAATAATAATAAAAGCTAGGTACCAGTCATCGCACTCCTCATCAATCTAGGGTGTTGATCAGACAATTAAATAAAAGCATTGGGCGCGTGAAGTTTCTAAAAACGTGAAGCGTAGTATAACCTGATTAAGGTTCAGTTTGTCTTATTTATGACTATCAATAGATATTTGACGCGTCCAACGCTTTTACTTAATTGTCTGATTAACGCCCTAGATTGATGAAGAGTGCGATGACTAGATCCTAGGACATTCCTAATTATTTTCTATTTCTTAGTATTATTTTTACTTAATGTAAGTATTTTTCTCAATAAAACTGTTTAATTAAAAAAATTTTTTTTATTATCTTACTTTCAAGTTTTTAGTCTTTATTTAATTCCCTATTTCTTCTTATTATATTTAGTTCATTTAGTGACTCATAATTACAAGGGATCTTTCCTGACAATTTGTTACAATCTAAGTCCTCAACCGTGGACCGTGGTGTGATGGTAGCATGCTCCGCCTATCACACCGTATGCCCTGGGTTCAACTCCCGGGCAAAGCAACATCAAAATTTTAGAAATAAGATTTTTCAATTAGAAGAAAATTTTTCTAAGCGGGGTCGCCCCTCGGCAGTGTCTGGCAAGCGCTCCGATTGTATTTCTGCCATGAAAAGCTCTCAGTGAAAACTCATCTGCCTTGCAGATGCCGTTCGGAGTCGGCATAAAACATGTAGGTCCCGTCCGGCCAATTTGTAGGGAAAAATCAAGAGGAGCACGACGCAAATTGGAAGAGAAGCTCGGCCTTAGATCTCTTCGGAGGTTATCGCGCCTTACATTTATTTTTATTTATAAGTCCTCAATATAAAATCCTTCCAAAGACTTTACTCGACTCAGCGCCACGTACATATGCTTGCCCCTCCTCGAATTTTAAAGTATTTTGATGTCACATAGAAGGGACTCTATGTAATATTTGTTCCAAATATGAGCCAAATCGGACCACAAATACAAGTTTTGTGAATATCTCGATCCTTTTTTCATAGGTCACTTTCTATTCATGTATGTATTATGTGTATCAAATATGAACCAAATCGGACCACATATACGATTTTTTGAAATATTTCGATCCATACGCCACCTATCGGAGTTTTTTTCTTATAATTGCATTGTCATCGGGTTATGAACTATATTCCAAGTTTCAAGCGTGTAGCTTATCGGGAAGTTACTTAAATTTTAATTACAAAATTCGTAAACAGCTGATTTAGCTGACTACCTTCTTCACCAGGCTTGAGCCTAAATTTTAAACTGTTTTGCACTACATGACCAAACCAAATTGGTTAAAAATTTAGATTATATCGATTCTCGTGAAAACGTGTGCTTAGGACTTGGGCGATGCGTTGTGCTTCGCCCCATTCAATGGGCATGACCACTGAAAAAGTCCTCTAACGGGAGTCCAAGCAAACGGGCAGTTTAAACAGGGCGGACTATAGGGTGATCGGTGTTAGAGGCGTATGTTCCACATTACAATTGAAAAAATGGTTGGTGTCATGTGGGGATACATCGCATGCAGGACATACATTAACCTGTTACAGTATCGACATCGAAGTTGGGCCAGGGTGACTCATGTCTTCCTTGGTAGTGTGCTTTCTTCTTCTGCAAGGGTAGGATATTGCATACATATTAATAACAGGGTTCACCGGGCTCGTCCTGGCAAAAGCGGTTGCCGATTCTGTGTGGATTTGGCTTATACTTGTCTGGATCAAACGGCTGTGTTGGCAGGTGCCGGATCTCGTCATAGTGCTTATGGAGATGTTCCCTTAATCCCCGTGGGGGCGGGGCTAGATCAAGCAGTTGTTTGCTAGGATGTACTGGTTTGTGACACTTTAGCAAAAACTGCCTGTTGAGCATTTCGTTGTGCTCTTTAATGTAGATTTCTTTGGCTTCACTATGTAGGTGGTGTTCGGGGGTCAGAAGGAGACATCCGGTAGCAGTTCTGATTGCAGCATTTTGACAGGCCTGCAGTCTTTTCCAGTATATGTTTTTAAGACCAGGCGACCAACCTGGTGACGCGTAGCTCATGAGCGGCCGACCAAATGCTTTTTACGTGGTTAGAAACGTTTCTTTATCTTTTCCGCTGGTGCTGCCTGCAAGCGACTTGAGGATTTTGTTGCGGATTTCTACTTTAGATACAATTTCAGTGGCATGTGCCTTGAAGGGCAGAGTATTACGAACGTAAGATCGTTGGGTGACAGTCGGAAATGTAAACGTCATCTATTTCTTCCACGCTGTAAACAGAGTGGCCGTGTATTTTTTCGGTGATAATGCCAGGTTGCGCGAGGCGAAGAAACTAGGAAGATCGAGAGAGATGATTATTTTAGAAAATATTTCATCAATTGAAGGGCCAGGTCCCGTTGCCATAATCGTGCAGTCGTCGGCATAGGATTGATTGTAACACCTTCTGGTGGGGAAGTGAGTTTTGATATGTAGAAATTAAACAGAAGCGGGGATAGGACACCACCATGTGGTACCCTCCGTTTAATTTTCCGAGGTTTTGAGATTGCTTTCCTAAATTGAACCGATGCTTGCCGACTATTCAGGTAATTTGCGGTCCATCTTTTGCCCGTATATTTACACGACGTCTGCCTTCGTCTACAGAAGAATGCATTATAAATTGTCGGTAAAAGGTGCTCCCGCATTTCTTCGAATCAGATACTTTATCGTTGTGCTTAGCTGGTTTGGACAGGATTTGACGGTTGACCACAATTTACCAACACCCGCAGAGAGTTTGCAGTTCTTTAGATACTCCTCCCATTTGGTACGTTTGTGTTCATTTATCAGCCGCATAATATCCAAGTTGAGAATTCTAATATGGGGGTCCCTGGGGTCGAGATGTCGCGTGAGGTCAGGTTCTCTTACTAAATTTGCAGCTTCAGCCGGTAAATGCGGTATGATTTCAGGTATTCTACCGGCCGGAATAAAACGTGCAGAAGCCGAAGCGATGACCTCGCGGAATACACGCTCGCCTTGCCGGATATCAGTCGGGATGGAGATAGCAGCAAAAGATTGATTTGTGAAGGTTGTGTAGACTTCGCAGTTGGCTTTTTTTAAATTAATAAAATTCCGCTTTTCAAAGGTGATGAAATTGGCAGGTCGCTGCATTGAAAGGAATATGGGCAGGAGGTCAGATGCTAAAGTAAGCATCGGCTGCCTTTCAACCCAGGTTATGAGCCCTGCGCTGACGATTGAAATGTCTGGCGAGCTGTGACAATTACTTGCAATTCTGGTGGGGCATCGCCGTTTATCGTGCAGAAAGTCGTAAAGGCTATTTGCTCTGCTGGCTGCCTGCACCTGCTGTCGTCTGGCCAGCCGGTAAGGCAGAGATCGTGGTGAGCGACCCAACCCAGCGGGTTAGGGGGCTCCCCTAGCGGGTTAAGTGGCTTAGAATATACCCGTGGTAGATATGCCTGTCGTAAGAGGCGACTAAAATACCAAATTGATTCAAGGGGTTGTGTAGCGCAATCCTCTCAAGGGGTTGCCAGCGCATTATATAGCTATATTTTCAACCCCATCTACCCGTGGCGAATCCTGTTTCATAAACAGCCGAAGCTCTGGCGATCCCGAACTCCTGATGGATCTAGGGGGTGGGAGAGCGGAATGGCCTAGAAGGTTGCATGTGGTCATACCGAATCGTTCCCGAGATGGTCGGGCTAGTACCTTTATGGCGCTTGTTACGGGAATGTAGCGGATTGGCATCCGGAAAAGGACCATCAACATCGATAACACTCACCAAGGCCAAGCCTTCTTTCTCTGTGAGTCAGAAATGGGTGAATGCATCGTGAAAGATGTAGGCTTTGTCAAGTGTGCTGTCCGATTGCTGCTCGAGTACCTGGTGTCGATGAGCTGGTACTTGTGTTTTGGCAGCGCGATGCAACGAATACGCCGGTCGGACGGTTGTCATTTCTAAGCCCATATCATCTATGAAGGTGGTATCGGCTAAAGCGTGAACTGCATTGGACTGATTTCGCGATCATAAATATTCTTAGCTGGCATACGGCGGGGCACATTGGGTGGGGGACTAGGAGTTGATTACTCCTTCTTACGCGAGTGCGTGTATCAGAAAAGGACGGGTGGGTTGGGGGTAAAAGCTGGTGCTCGGCATTGCTACTGTCCATGCTACGTAGATTGTAGTGGTGGGTTGTAGCGGTCACGTTAGCGACAGCGAAAATTGATGTGGCCAGCTGGGCAGCGTTGCTGCTAGAAGGTGGCGGAGGTACGATTGAGAGTGAACAGCGGGACGGCCTTGGACGTGGACAGCCGAAATGTGCAGCAGAACCACAGTCTGGGACAGGGGTTAGGTTCAGTACCTCCCCGAAGCAGGAGGGTATGGAGCTGTACAGCTGCAAGGAGCTGCACCGAGGATGACAATTTGTGGGAGGGACGCAACAAATTAAATGGAGTTACACTGAAATTACAGCCCTTGATCGGGAAAATAATTATGAGTCACTCCGGTGCATAGAACCGGCTGCCGTGGGAAGCCGGTGCGTCGTTTGGTTTTGAGCCAACTTTGTCCGAATCAGAGTCGTGTGCTCTATCTACTGAGCTATCACATCTGTATAAAAAAAATACTATAAACCCTCATAATAGCAATGCAATTTTGGACAAAAATCTGACTTGCCGCACTTTTCACGAATAATTCTTATTTTTATTTTTAGATTTCAAGAAGTTTAAACTGTTGGGGTTTATTTTAAAACTAAATGTGTTTACATGTTTCTATTTTAAGATTTTTTAAACTTTGGGTTTTATTTGAAAACAACAAATGTCTAAAAGTTTCTTAATGGTGAATGGTTTAAAATTTAGGGTAAATGTATGTCTGTAAAGTAGTGGACTTTTCAAACATTTCTGGGTGCTAGGTAGACTACTTAATCCATTTATAGCTAGCCGAGTTCCCTGGATATGTACATGAGTATGTTTATATGTTTTTTTCTGGGTTTGCATAGTCCTTACAAATCAAAGCATCGAGTTTTTCCAGTTTCACCTCAGGTTTCACCGGTTCAAAAATAATTCCAAGGTCGAAAATATCACATATAAATTCCAAGCGGGTGAATACAAATGTTACATCACCTACTATAATATTATCGATTCTGGGTATTAGAACACAAAAAAAAAAAAAAACAAGTAAGGACGGGACTGTCTTCGGCTGTGCCGAAGACTTCATACTTTTCATGAATGGGGCTGAACAATAATCTTATCCCGTTCGTAATCTCCAAATAATCGGATGTATAAGATAAGAAATATATAGTGAAAAGATCTACATACCTAAACGATTTTTAAGATAAATATAAAAAAAAAATGGCAAAAAACCCCCTTATCTGAACGATCGGTATGGGATATATATTATATATAGCTTCGATCGATATGATTTTTACAGGAAATCTTCTATGATATATTAGAATACATCACCAAGTTTCACGTTTTTTTATTCGAAACTAAGGGAGAAATGGCCAAAATCTTTCTATCTGCACGATCGGTTGTATGGGATAGGTATATACCATATACATATAGCTCCGATCAAAGTGGTTTTTTCAGGAAATCTTCTATGATATATTAGAATAAATATCACTAAGTTTAACGTTTTTATATTGGAAATTATGGGAGAAATTGCCAAAAATCTTTCTATCTGAACGATCGGTTGTATGGGATATATACTATATATAGCTCCGATTAAAGTGATTTTTTCAGGATATTTTCTAAGATATTTTAGAATATATATCACCGAGTTTCACATTTATACTTCCTAAATTGCGGCAGGAATGACCAAAATAGTCTTATCTGAACTATAGGTTGTATGGGAGATATATGTTATAGTGGTCCGATCCTACCGGATCCGACAAATGTCTAATATAATACAAAAATACATCCTTGTGCCAAATTTCATTGAGATATCTGAAAATTTGAGGGACTAGTTTGCGTTCAAACAGACAGACGGACAGACAGACGGACGGACATGGCTATATGAACTCAGTTTGTCGCCCTGATCAATTCGGTATACTTAATGGTGAGTCTATCTTCTATATTTCTCAACGTTGCAAACATCGGACCAAAGTTAATATACCATTTCATGTTCATGAAAGGTATAATAATTTTTGATTTTTAAGTCTGTACTTTAATCCTCTCCAATGGGGACCAATATTTATGTGCCCTAGGTTTAAAACTGGAAAATGGGGATCAGACTGAAAAAAAAATCGAAATTTTGACTTATAAGTAAATATCTTCCTTATCTAAGTATATTTGTATTAAGTAATTCAATTATATACATACGTAATCACTTATCATGTTGTATGGCTTTAGTCGAGGATGCTTTCTATCGGTTTCCGATCTTATTTCTCCATATGACCATCCACTTTCCAAGCGACGACTAGCCCAAGCGTCATGATAATGCTCACTAAATTTCTGAATCAGCGTTTCGAGATCGTTGTTTAACTGCACTTGAATAGTGTCAATAGGTTGAGGATCGTATTGCGGTTGGTCTGGTGCACCCATTTGTCGACCATAGTAGTCCTCGTCAGTATTTTTTGATAAACTGTAATCTGGAGGAAGGGCACAGCCTATGGCAATCAAACAAGGTAAAGCTTTTCCAAATAGCTCAGGATCATAGTCCATATTGCTTAAGGAATCGAAAATATTGGAAAATAGAAGCATTGTCAGACGCTTCTCTTCATCTGATGATGCTCCATATGAGCCTTGGCCTTGTGATGAACCATAATACTTTGCGCACCGATCGAAGTGTAGAGTCAGAAGCTAAAAATGATATATGTTATATAAATTATGAATACTTTGTTTTCAATTGTATGTATGTGTATGTAGATAGTAAAATAATATCATGTGTATATTTCTATTTAAGTTAACATACTCTCAGTGCGACAGTTGTGTACTCCGATAATTTGGATACATCCACTGTCAACTTGCGCAACAGTTTCAACAACATAGCAGGTTGCATCTGGGATGTAAGAGCTACCAAGAAGTCCGACACAGCCTCCCGTTGACCCTTTGTAAGCATGCGATTTTTAGATAGTCTGTATACTGTATGCAATGTTGCATCTAAAAGGCTCGCATAGTTTTCTGCCTCATTGTAAAATTTTGAATGCTTGATTAGTAACGGTAAAATTGAGTTCCCAATATAACGATTCATTGACAGGGCCATATCGCTTTCTGAGCCATCACTCTTATCAAGAATTGTAGCAGTTCGTAAGTCGGGTAAAAATGCATCTTCAAGCAATCGGTAAAAGAGTTCCTGAGTTTCAATTCCATAAACTCGTTCTAGGAAAAGCACTATGCTTTGTTTATTATTAGGCAGTAGTCCGGATGGCATATCAGATTTGGGTCTTTCTTCACCCGGCGCAGTTTGTGTTAATGTGAATTTCAAGCTTAGTACCCCTTGCAAATCCTCCAGTGGCACCAGAGATCTCAAAATAGCTCTAGCTCTCAGTGATTCATTTTTACCCTGTTCGATAACAGACGCATCTGGCGCACATCTGCCGAGAAGATCCACAAGCGTGCAATAAAAGTTAAGTATAGCTGCTCCGGTGTCAATGTAGTCTTCGTATTCATCTCCTTCTGGTAATGGATGTGTGAAATTTAAGCCAGAAATTGTCCCTTCTGCTTCATCTTGCATATCACATCGATCAGATATTCGTTCGGACATACGATTGGCTTCAACAATGGCGCGGAACAGACCTTCTCCTTCTCCTCTTAGAGCCGGTCCTAAACATTCTGGACGACGGATAAGTAGACGAATGACAAGGTTAGCATTCTCCTCAACACTCTCTCCGTTAACCCATACGCAATAGCGAAGAAAATCCAAATATCGTTCGCCTTCTACTGGATCCCAACCCAGGTCGGGATAACCTTTTTCTACTAGCTCTGAATTGCTTTGCAGTCCACATCTCGACAGGTAAACTGCAATTTTCTCTAAGTAATGTTCTCTAAGTGCCAGAGCTAATTCTGTGTTCTCCATCAAACTTGAATATGCCACATCTAATGGGGTAGAACCTCTCAAACTAGGTCGTGCCAACAAAATATTTGCATTGTCTAATAAAAAATCGAAGTGGTCGAACATGGCCTTTTGGTTCTGGCGGCCTGTTCGACAAAAATAACATAGGAATCGACAACAGCCAACAACCATTTCATGAGAAGTATCCTTTTCCTTTGGTGGTGCACCTTCTACTCCTTCAGATTGTGGCGGAGCATCACTTTGTGCCTGAGCACGTCGGCCCAATGTATTCATCATAACGGCCATAACATTTTCATGAATTCTTAATATTCGTATAAGATCAGGATGTTGAAAGAATGTTGCGTTATTAACTAGTTTCCACAGTCGTTTTCTCATAAGCTCTTCTTCTTCTTGACTCATTTGCACAGGAAGTAATGCACGAATTTGGCTTAAGCCCACCCACATCTCAGCCACATCATCTCCTGCTCTGCTATTTATAACATACGTTTTCCCAAGGGCTCGTACTAGCTCCCCTACTGTATCATATTGCCGAACCAACAAACTAAACATCTCTCTTACAAGTTTGGGATTTTCTATTTGCGATTCTTCAGCCCAACTAACAATGGTTTTTATCAATACCTTGCGGAAAACCTCTTCAGGAGTTTTCTTCTCAGGCTCCTCAATTTCTTTAGGGCCTTCTTCGAGCTCTTTCACTGCATTTATAAAATTGTAAATCTTTGTTATAGGTCCCGTTTTCACTTCTTCAATTGCATTGCTGTCAACTTCGTCAGGCTCCTGAAGAGCATTAAGTGATACCTTGTTCATAAGGTTATCATGAAAATCGTATAATCGGCTTCTTAAATCCAAACCACATGTACAGTTCTCTTGATCACCAGCTTCAAGATTCTTAAAGCACAAAATTTGGTTCATTTGCTCTCTAGGCGGACAACGAAACTCTTTCGTCTTTTTTGCAGCCACAGCACTAGGAAGATCCGATTGTTTAATCTCAATATATCGCCGCAGTTGGTCCGCTTGTAGATCACCGACAAAATCGTGAGAAAAGGATATAATACTTTCAACACGATGCCTTAGCTGTATGTCGTATAGATGATGAAGCAGATAACACATTTGAAGTTTGGCACCCTCTGCCATTTTCATTGTCAACAAACCTTTGCGATGTTCATCTTTGCCGTCTATTGAACGAAATCAAATGCATCAACATTAAAAGTTTAAAACCATCTTATTCAATTTTATTAGTCTTCAAACCTTTTTCAAAAGTACTATCCCATGTTTCAGGATCAATCATAATTAAAAGCTTTTGCACATCTTCATCAGTAAGAACTCCAACTAGCAGTAAACGATCAGTGAGCTTAATAAGAGGCCTAAAATTAAAAAAATGTTATTATGGTTGTCGTGTTGTATGCTCTTGTGGGAGTATTAATAACCTACTTACAGGAATAAATTTTCGTTGGTCCAGCCAATAGGGTCTCGATTGTGCACCTGATTAACTTCTACTGATTCCTTTAAAGCTTCCATTACAAATTGCCTTACTATTTCCAACGGAAATTTTGGGGAATAAAGCTGATCAATGTTGGGTATTGGTTCACTGGAAATACTTGGTAAGCTAGATGTTTGGCTATATACAGGAGATCTTCATAATCGATTTGTACGAAAGTAGTTTTATGTAGTTTATTGTTTGTTTGGATGTAATTCATGTTGAACGTGAAAGGGACGTGCCATACGCATCGTTTGTATATAAATGACATGCATATATATTATGCATACACATATATATATGTTTATGTAAATACATGCATAGATGTGCAAGATATCATGGTGTATTGGTACATGGAAGAAGTAGAAAATAAAGTAATTTTATAGGATTTCTTTTCAGCTATAAAAGTTTAAAGAATATCATAGTTGGACACGGTGCATGAAATTTTCATTACCACAGTCCATATCCTCCACTACCAATAAACAATTGGACAATTTTTGCACTACCAAAGAGTTTTTATTTGTTAAGAGCCGTCAGTCGATACTTTGGCAACAACAAAGCAGCCAATTCATGCCGATAGTTTCCGGAGGACAGTTTAGGTTTACCGCATTCTGTATATTTATGCGATGTGTGTAATTGAGATTTTTGGAAAGAGAATAAATCAGTTAATTAAATGAAATCATCAAAATAAGCACAGTGATTTGCCAAAGTACCGAGTGACGATTCTTAACCGTAGAATATCATACTTCGTCGAAACGAAGACGCATGTTTTTGATTTTGGTTTTTCTCCTTAAATTATATGTTTTTTTTTGCTGATTTTTTGTATAGATAATATTAAAAAGCTAAACTGTTTTTGTCTTATTTTATTAAAATAAATTAAAAAGAATTTATTAATACAAATTTAAACATCTTTTTAAACAGGAGACATCCTTTGTACCCTTTTAAAGATTACCGTAGTCGATTCGACGAAGTATGATGTTTACGTATTAAAAATAAGTATGATATTCTAGGGTTAACAAATAAAAACTCTTTGACACTTCCACTATTTTTTAGAGGTAGTGAAAAGTACGGTACACTAAAAATATAGCCCTGTGCCTGACTATGAATAATATACTTATGTATATAGTACACATTGGTATAATATAAAAAATAAATGTAAGGCGCCATAACCTCCGAAGAGATTTTAGGCCGAGCTTCTCTTCCAATTTGCGTCGTGCTCCTTTTAATTTTTCCTATAAATTGGCGGGATGTGACCAACTTGTTTTATGCCGAGTCCGAACGGCATCTGCAAGGCAGATGAGTTTTCAATGAGAGCTTTTCATGGCAGAAATGCACTTGGAGTGCTTGCCGAGGGGGCGACCCCGCTTAGAAAAATTGTGTTCTAATTGAAAACCCTTGTTTCTAAAATTTTGATGTTGCTTTGCCCGGGGCGAGAAACCAGATCTTCGATGTGGTAGGCGGAGCACGCTATCATCACACCGCGGCGGCCGCCCAGCAAAAAATAGTGCGATTAATCCCTAAAGAGAGCGGTCTCCGATTGAGCTCTTTTATCTACATTGATGAGAAAAGAGATTAGTATTCATTAGTTCCCATATGGGTTTAAAGGAGATTGGTCGTATAGTTCCCGTTTGGGTATAAATGGGTAAAATTAGTCTCTTCATAGGACATGCTCAAACAAAAGGGAACAGTTCAACGCATACAAAGAAATCAAAACTGGCATTAGTCGCATATTCCTTTGCGACTCATCCTATATTAATCGCATTTTTTGCAGGGAAATTACTAAATTTTAACTAAAACTTGAAAAATATAATTTTCAGTGAAAAGTTTAAAATTAAAACGAAAAAGTTTTACCCATACAGCGCTCTTACGTTTTTTTGGTCTTTTTTTTTATAAACTATAATAGCATGAACCCAATTTTAATATATTTGGGTTTAAATTTTTGTCCTGAAAGAGTGGTCTGAAATTAAAACCTAAATTCCCGTTATTTCCTAAACTCTGTTTTATATGTAGATACGTATATATTTTAGATTCGCAACGATGACTTTTTTATTGTTGAAACTATTTCTGCTATGAAAAGCTTCTAAGTGAAAACTATATTTAAAAGGAGCGCGATAAAAAATTAAAGAGAAGCTCGGCCTAAAATCTCTTCGGAGGTTATCGCACCTTACAATTATTCTTTTTTGTATTTCTTTCGCGAAAATAAAAGGTATAGACTGAAGGTTTAATGTGGCCATATAAATCATTCCCGAGATGGTCGGACTAGCACCTTAATGAAGCTGTGTTACCGGAGCGTACCGGATCTGTATCCGGCAAAGGACCATCACATCGATAACACTCCCCAAAGCTTTCGGGGAGCAACCTTATCGCTATAACAACAACAATTCACAACCAGTCATATGAGCTGCTTTTTTAAACTTGTCTGCATTTAAAACCAAAAAAAGTTTGGTCATATATGTAGACTAAAAATTTTAAAATATAAACCAAAATTTTCAATCGTGTATCCTTTTATATGTTATTTACCACAGCGAAAAGTTTAAAATGGTATATTAAATAATAAAACTATAAAAGTTTAAAATGAAATATTAATTGTGAATTCATACAAATGACGAATATTTAAAAAAACGGTTCACAATAGGAAACGGTCTCGAACACCTGTTAAAACGCAGTTCGATTACTTAAATCATTCGCTCAATAGTGTTTTTGAAACATTTTCATAAACAACTGATATTTTGCATTATTTATATATTTTAAAATATTTGCTTAACAGACTGCTCATTTTTCTCTATTAACTAGATTTTAAAAATGAATGTTAATGTAGCCTGATTTTCTATAAACACATTTAAAAGGAAAGTTGGTTTGAAAGACAGATGGGCAACTCATGGCAATCCAATTTATTTACCGCTAGCAAACAAACAAATTTGTCTTCCATTCTGTGGGTCCGTATTATGATTCACGATTCGTGATCGAAACTCAGTTTTAAAGTCACAATAGCTCTGAAATGGTGGGTCGTATTAATAACATACATATGTTAACTAGCGTCAAATAGTATTCGTTAGATCTATAATTTATTATATTTTTTAAAAATAGTTTGACAGTTACATAGTTATCGTTTGAGTTAAAATGGATCTGTCACTGATTGTAAAACGTAATGCGGGCCATGGTAATTCGTGACAAACATTCCTCTGTCGGCTTATTTGACAGGCAGGTATGGAAAGGCAGAAATAGAAAAAGGCTTCACTTTTAGGAATTAACCATGGTGGAGGATGTTTTGGCAGCTATCAAATCTGCCGCCCTTAGATCCAGGTTGTATTTTGGAAGCACACGAGAATGGGGGCTTAAAAGAGGGCCCCTATTTGAAAAAGTACTTTAATTTACACTTCTTCAATTATTAGAAATACAGAAAGGAGTGTATGTAGCTTGATTTTTGCGCAATTTTATCACAAAAATTAAGATTGCCTAATTAAATTTTGAAACGTTTGCAGCGTATATATTTTTTAAACGCATCATCAGTATAGGTCAAAACGTGTCTTTTGAACACTCTCTCGACATTTTTGAACGTTACGTTTATTTAATTCAATTGATAGTTCTATCCAAATCACTTATGAATGTGAAGAAAATATGGAATTGCCTTTCTGGACCTTAAATTGACACATAACGATGATGGAGTTATCGAATTCGATATTTATCGAAAACCAACAACAACTGATCGGTTCATCCCTATAGAATCCAACCATCATTACTCCCACAAACTAGCGGCATTTAACTCTATGGCTCATCGTCTTATAAACGTTCCGATCAGCTGCATCGCATTTGAAAGAGAAAAAGAGAAAATAATGAACATCGCTGAAATGAATGGATATTGCCGCAACAGCATCCAGCAATTAATAAGCAAACACCTAAATAAAAAAGCAAGAAGAGATTGCAGAAAAAAAGATGAATATCGTTTTTGTAGCATTACGTACAATGAACAATATTTTAAATATATTAAAAAATTTTTCAAGAAATCAGACATAAAAGTTGTCCCAAAAAGTAATAATAAATCTTTGCTAAAATCTATGAAAGACAAGTGTCACAGTTTGGATAAACCGGGGGTTTATTCAGTGACGGGCTCAACGCGCACAATACGCACAAGGATAAACGAGCATCTGAAATATATTAAGAACATCGAACCAAAAAGTGGAATAGCCGAACATGCACTTGAGAAGAAATATGCTATAAGTGAAGACGATTTGAAATTAATTAAATCGGAATCAAATATTAATAAACTAAATATTTTAGAATCCTTGCATAAATATGTAAATAAAAATGTTGCTGTTAATAGGGATATTGGTTACTGTACTCTAGCCTTTTTGCCACTTGTATTTTTTTCAACTCACTCTATGCATCCAGTGTTGGGGTAGTGCAATAATGCGTTAATAGTTGAGCAGTGGGTGGAAATATAGCAAACTGATCTATCTTACTTAAAGTTATCATTAAAATTTTGAATTTAACCTAAGACGTTATAATGTAATTGGCATATTTTCGAATCAATGTAATGTGCATATTATAATCGAAAAAAGTTAGGGCTTCATTCTGTATTGCGAACGATAGCTCAGACAAACGATTCGCCTCCAAACTATTTCGTTTAGCAATGGTATTCCCTATCCTTTTCGTTCGTTTTTATGTTTCTTACTATATGTCGAAACAGGAAAGCGAAAGCAATTGTCAAATGATATGTTACCATCGTTTTACATAGTGCAAATACACTTGCGATTCGTCTCTGAGGCGAAATGAACGTTCGTTTCGAAATAGAGAATGAGGCCCTTAACCTAATAATAAATACTAGTATCGCCTGTGGTCGAAATTCGACCAACGTGTATTTTTTTCAACTCAGTCTATGCATCAACTTTTCACACGTAATTATAACGTTTTGGTATGGAGCTCCTTAAACCAAAATATAAAAATTATGTAAAATCAAATGAAATTGACATAGAATTATGATGAAATTACTTGAAATTGAATTGAAAAATAGGTCTTTCCACACCCGGAAGGTCCCCGTTGGCGCGCTACGGAAGTTAGTTTTGGGAGATCGGTTCCCCAGTAGGCCTATATCACCCATATACATATATCGTCCATTTACCTCAATAGTGTCATAATTCAAAAAACATTAGTTAAAAACGAAGAGATTTGCTAAAAGAATTTAGCCTATTTCACGCCACCCGTTTAATTTTGTATAAATACGTATCTAATATGTAAGTGTGACACAAAACAAAAATTTCAAATAGAAGTACCTAGTAGGTATCCTCTACCTTCATAAAAAATAAAATAAAAATATAAAAAATTATGTAATGAGAAAGAAGGCAGAGTTTACTAAAAAAATGTTTATTTAAAGAAAAAATAAAGTACTTAAATTGCGAAAAAATTAAGTGAAGTGAACAAACAGCTCCATTTAAAAACGCAATAAGTGCACTTAGACTTTTTTACGGGTTTTAATGTGATCAATGTAGAAATATGAAGATTCTAATGTTCGGATATTTAATGTTGGGTTTCCCATTGAGATCCATATACGTAATTAATTTGTATTAAATTTGTAAACACTCCATTTCATTAATATATATGACCATATCTACCATAAAATATCGTTTGTGAACAATATAATACTAAGATATAACAAAGCAGAATAAATTAGGAAGAAAAGAAAAACAAACAAAAATATTGAAATTATTCACGCAAACATATTTACTAAAATAAAATTGATTTCATAACTTTAAGCGACATAAACAAATTAGGGTTATTGGATCTAAGCTTCCGATTAATGGATATATAATCCAACAAAGTTAGCCTAATAATAAATATAGTGGGTAATATACTGCCTATGCAATACGGCCGCAATGATGTCGGTTGCCGCTTTGACCTAAAATCAAAAACGTTTTTGGGACGTTTTTTTGTTTCGTAATTAGCATAAAAGGCAATGTAAAACATGTAATGTTATATTTTTGTAACTGTTTTTTTTTTTTGTTCAGTATAAGACGTACTTTATCTAAAATAAGGATTAAATCTGCAAATGCAAAAATATTTTCGAGCAAATTTGCAATTAAATTAGTTAGTTTCAACAAAAGTTAACTCATTATTTGTGATTTCATGTTTTATTGAAAACAACTAAAATAAAAAACAAAGAATCTGTTAAATAAAGACTTATGTATTTACGTGTAAGTGAAGTTTGCCACAAAAAATGGGCCGGTCAAAAATTAATTTTATTTAAGATTTTTTGGTACGCTAAGAATTATTTTGGAAACATTTTTTAGGATTTTGGTAGAGGCAATTATAGGTAAGTGGCAACAATGGGAAACCATATTTGTATGTCGGTGAAACGTTTGTGCCTTCGAATTTAGCGGGGATACATAAAATTTGAAATTCACATTAGAACACTTAGATAATAGTTCCCAAAGACGCGCTTGTGCATAAAGGTTTGGGCCTTTGAAATTCGCATTAGAACACTTATATAATTGTTCCCAAAGATGGCGCGCTTGTGCACGAAAATGAATTACGATATTTGTATGAATTGTTCGAATTTACAAAAAAAAATTTCAATTAATTATAAACAAATAGAGTAATATTTGCTAACAAAAATAGGCCTATGCACTGCGGCTGATCAATACGAATCGATTCATATAACTTTTATATGATTATACGTATGCTAAGTATGCGAAACAGCCAGTCAATTGATTGTAGGGAAATTTTGTTAGCGTATTAATATATAGATAATTAATTATTTTGTTTTGAGTGCTAAGTGACTTTTTCACAAGAGAAATAAATAAAACGCAAACACCTTATTAGTCACTTATATTTTTTATATTTTATTATTCAAAATAATAAATAAATAATACAATTGTTTCGGCACTATCGTTGTGCCTTCCTCAGTCGATAGCGTTCAACTAGCCGCTGTCCGTCATAAAACAATACAACAAATAATAACACAATAATACAATAACAAAACCAATAAGAGAATTTGCAATAATAATAATTGTGATAACAAAATAATTTTTAAGTTTGTTGGAAAGCGGTAAAAAGGCTAGAGTACAGTGGACCAATATCCCTATTAACAGAAACATTTTTATTTACATAAATATGCAAGGATTCTAAAATATTTAGTTTATTAATGTTTGTTTCCGATTTAATTAATTTGAAATTGTCTTCACTTATGGCATGTTTCTTCTCAAGCGCATAGTAGAGTAATATACGGCCTATGCAATATTTCGACCTAAAATCGAAAACGTTTTGGGTCGTTTTTTTCGTTTAATATACAACGTGAAATTTTCCGATTCAATCAAGTTGCATTTAAATAATGATAAACTAAGTTGAAATAAAAGATAATAAAATAAAACAAAATAATTAATATCAAAATAAATTAGCATAAAAGACAATATACAAATTTTAATGTAATATCTTTGTAGCAAATTTATTTATTTTTGTTCAGTATAAGACGTGCTATATCTAAAATGAGCATAAAATATGGAAATGCAAAAAACATTTTGGGTCAAATTTGCAATTAATTGTTATAAATAAATAAATTTAGAGAGTTTGAACAAAAGTTGACTCATTATTTGTTATTTCATGTTTTTTTGAAAGCACCTAAAATAAAAAACAAAGAATCTGTTAAATAAAGACCTATGCATTTACGTGTAAGTAAAATTTGTCCAAAAAAATAGGCCGGTTATGTTATTACTTCTCTTTAAAGTTTTTTGTGCGCTAACAATTATTTTAGAAAAATTTTTTAAGGATTTTGGTACAGACCAATATAGGTAAGTGGCAACAATGGGAAACAATATTTTATTTGAACTGAAAATGAATGAATCAGTAGTTCTCTCACCGTTTGGCGCGTACGAATATATATATGTAGAGATGAAACATTTGAGCAACGCGACAATGCAGCTTTTGTAGTTTGGAATTCAGGGGGTTTTGTGAACATAATGGGTATTACAGATGGCAATTTCGATACTTGCAGAGATTTTCGAATTTACAAAAAACTTTTTCTATTAATTATAAACAAATAGAGTAATATTTGTTAACAAAAATAGGCCTATGCACTGCGGCTGATCCATACGAATCGATTCATATAACTTTTATATGATTTTACGTACGCTAACTATGCGAAACAGCCTGTAAATTGATTGTATGGAAATTTGGTTAGCGTATTAATATATAGATTATTGCAAATTCTCTTATTGGTTTTGTTATTGTGTTATTGTGTTTGTAACGACAGCCTTATTATCTGTATGTATGTTGTGCGTGTTTATGTTATCCCCAAATCAACCGTCTGAGTGAAAGCGTGTGTATAGGTGTATGTGTAAGCGTGGATGGGTAGCTCGACGCGCAGGCGTAGCTACGATATTAGCTGGCAATTTGAGTGAACTACATCGCGAAACCAGGCGGTGTGATCGCCGATAGCAATCGGAAGCAAAACGAATTTCGTGTCAAGGTGTCCACAATTTAATGCGGCTCGGTGTACGCGCCGCAAACAAAAATAAAAATTAACAAAAGTGTAGTGAAAGAGAAAAAAAACTATAATAAGATTTACAGTACAAGAAAAAAAAATTTACTAAAAAAAAAAATATCAGAGTTTTTAAGTGACGATAAGAGAAAGAAAAATTTTATATGTTTAGAAAAAGAAAAAAAAATTGTTACAGTGCAAGTAAACGGTGAACGAACCGATACGTTAAAAACAACTAACGGTCAACAGCTTACCGGAACCAGAAAAACTTTCAACAACATATCTTTTTGTCCAACAGTATCCCGCCAAAAAAAAAAAAAAACCGAGATAAGCTTTTTTACTATAAAGTGACTTCCTGCTATTTAAAAATAAGTGTAAATTCAAGTGTAGGTAATTGCAAAATAAGAAAGAAAAATTGCTAGGAATTTTAATTAGAATGATAGAAAAGAAAATAAAAGAAAAGAGAAAAAAACACAAATTTTAAACATACGCTGTTTTGGCAAGATAGCATAGAAGTGAAATTTAAGTTAGCGAAAATTAGCCAAATCGAAATTTATTTTCAAATTCGAAAATGTGACATATTAAATAAAATCTAACCACACTTGAAGATGCATGAAGTAGACATACATACATAGGTATTCGATGTTTTTAAGCTATATATGTACATATGCATATGCATTTCACATTACTTAACTTGCATTGTTTGTGCATTTGGTTATTTCGCAGATTCCTGTCAGCGGGAGGCAAAAAGACTGAATCTCGGTTTGTTTAAAAACTTGGATTTACCACCAATCCGAGAGGAAAATAACAGCAACAACACCAGCATACATAGCCCACAACAAATAGACATGCAAAACAACCGTGTTGTGCCGAGCAACAACCACAACACCCAAACTGTAGATTTTTTGATGTAGTCCAACAGTCTACCGTATGTATTGGCTGGCCATATGAGGTACCGTCTGTGATTGAACTGGAAAGAGGTCAGTGACCTAATTTGCATTAAAGGAAGCAAAGAAATAGAAAATACATAATAAGGCAGGAACGGCGGAACATTTGGATCGCTTAGACAGAGCTGATCAAGCAACAAATACGGAGAGAACTTCGGAGAGTGTTGCTGTGCGAGAGTGAGATGACCGAGAGCAATAGATGAGAAAGACAATGCAGGCGATCACATCGTGTCTTTTTGTTCAATATATTTACCAACTAGCATTAACTACTCTCTAAAGATTAAGATTTTTTTTCTGTTATTACTATTTTTTTATAGTTTTCTCGACTTGCCTAAGCCGCTTTGTTTCTTACGCATTTTGCATAATTATTTAGTTTGCATTCTTTTGCGTTCCTTTCTCATTTTGTTTGCGATCTTATTGTTTTGTTTTGTCAAACTGCACTAAGCTGTGTGCATGTGCTGGTATGATGCATACTATGTATATATGTACATACGTATATGCATACCGGCCTACATATTGTTACGAATATTAGCAAAACTAAGGAGTGCTGCCAGCTCTAAGCCGATCTAAGCAGTGACGTGAATGCACATCAATAATTCAATCATTATGTATCTACATAAACGAATAAATAATTGCGTCTACACATATGTACACATTCCGACGAGCAACATTTACATACAAGGCAGCAAGAGATGAGATGTCACACACCGATGAATTTACTTATACGCTTATGTGTGTGCGGGAGACTGTAAACTACAAACACATGCATATACCTTATCTGAGTTGTCACAAGAGAGAGCAATAATTTGTGCACGTAGTTGTGGCTGGCGATTTTGTAGCCGAAACAACTAGTAACTTCTGGAAATCGAAGAGCCTAGAAGTATGCAGCGTAAACTATAAAAGCGGTGCAGGCGAGTAAGAAGCAATTCAGTTTGATTTGAATTGTCAAGCAGTTACAAGTAAGACGAAATCTAGCGAGCAATAGCACTATTATTTTGAAAGTCAGTTTCCTTTAAGCTACCAGTTTGGTTATTAAGCTATTCGTTGCACAGTTTGAGTGTTATTGTGAAGTATTTTAATAAAGGCCATTTTTCCATTATTCAATATTGGAGTTATTTATTCAACAGTTTAGCGATACGATCCTAGCAAAAGGGCAAATAAGAGGATTTGCAGGAAATTCGTTACAATTGGTGTCAGAAGAGGAATTGTTGAATAAATTCTAGAGGACAACAAGGACATGGCAAAGTTAAGTGAATTGAAGATCCCGCAACTGAAGGAGTTGGAGAGCCGTGGATTGAATACAAGCGGCGTTAAACTCGAACTTCAGGCACGGCTACGAGAAGCAATGGAAGCAGAAGGAATTGATGTGGAAGAGCATGTCTTTTATCTTGATGGCGAGGAGACAACAAAAATTGAAGAGAAGAACGAAACATCGCAGACGGTTACCAGTACAGACTTGAACATGATTTTAGCTGCAATATCTGCTCAAACATCGACAGTGTCATCCCAACTGGCAGAACAGCAGACATATATGGAATCGCAGGAGAACCGTATAACATCCAAGATGGAAGAACAGAAGACATATATGGCATCACAACTAGAATCGCAGGAGACACGCATAACATCCAAGATTGAAGCACAAGAAACGCGTATGTCAGAAATGTTGACACAGATTACATCGAAGATTGAAGCACAAGAAACGCGTATGGCAGAAATGTCGACACAGATTACATAAAAAATGGAGACACAACTGAAAGCACAAGAGGCACGCATAACAGTACAACTCGAAGCACAAGAGGCGCGTATATCATCAAAACTCGAAGCACGTATGGACGAGAAAATAACGCAGTTTGAGGAAAAAATCGAAGCCGAGGTGGATGCTTTGAGAGGTCGTATACAAGAGTTGCAATTAAACCGCCCAGCTGTTTCAGCAAGCAATACAAAGGTAAAAACACCATCCTTTGACGGTTCTGTTCCTTTCCAGGTCTTTAAGCTACAGTTTGAGAAGACCGCAGCAGTGAACAACTGGAATGCGGAAGATAAAGTTGCTGCACTGTTCGTGGCATTGAAAGGGCCTGCAGCGGAAATCTTACAGACGATTCCAGAGTACGAACGGAACAGTTATGAAACATTGATGGCTGCTGTAGAACGACGTTATGGAAGCGAGCATAGGAAACAGATATTCCAAATTGAGTTGAAAAACCGCTACCAAAAAGCAAATGAGACATTGCAGGAGTTTGCTTCAGATATTGAAAGATTGGCTCATCTTGCAAATGCGGACGCACCCGTGGAATAAACGGAAAGAGTGAAGATTCAAAGCTTTATAAATGGCATACGGGACGTCGAAACGAAGCGAGCCACATACGCGAACCCAAAGCAAACATTTTCTGAAACGGTATCCCATGCATTGACTCAGGAAACGGCGTCATTATTGAGTAAACCAGCATACAAAGCTCATCGTGTGGAAGTAGAAAGGCCGGAGTGGGTATACACAATTTTGGAAGCACTAAGGGGATCTCAACAGAAGAATGCCGGAGTTATTAAATGTTTCAAGTGCGGCAACCCAGGTCACATTGCACGTCATTGCGATCTTGGTCCTAATAGTTCCAACAATGTGGGTGGCCGTAAACGCAAAGCTGGCGGAAATGAGCAAGAGCGTGTCGAAAGTAAAGAACGAAAACTTGCCCCGGCTGTTGAATGTCCTGTGATATCTGTGTCGCAGATTGGAAGGAAATCAAGCAGTCTTACCATCAGAGGGAATGTGGATGGTAAAGAGCGTGTACTGACTGTAGATACGGGGGCATCTCATTCCTTGATTCGATCTGATTTGGTCTACAGGGGAATAAAGTCATTACCTGGAGCGAGGTTGCGTACGGTCACAGGCGAATATAACCAAGTTCAGGGAGAAGTAATATGTGAAGTCCTAATTGGGAAGGTCATGGTTCTACACAAATTCGTTGTGGCGGAGATCGTCGATGAAGTTATATTGGGAGTGGATTTCTTGGTTGACCATGACATCAAGATCGATATGCAGAGAAGGGTGATGCATTATGAGAACCAAGATGTGCCACTTAACTTCAGTTTGGAAAAAGGGTTCAGCAGTAAGCGAGTGCTGGTCGAGGAGATTCGACAGAGACCACGAAAGTCAAGGAAAGTAGATCGAGCAAAGGTTGATGGATCGAATGTGCCAAATAAAGCGAAATTAAAAGTACCTGCGAGGAAAAGACCGGCATCAACAAACCCTAATGGACGCACTAAATTCACTGAAAGAATTTTTCATAAAGAATGCAAGGATGATTTCAAGCCAGCGCGCACTTTTGTTGGGAAACGTCGGAACGATACTGAGTATGTGAAGCCAATCCGTCAAGAACAAGCTCTACAAAGTAGTTCTTCATTGGCCAAGCAACAGAGTGCGAGAGAACGATCCAGAATAATGAGTAGTAAGATGGAACACAGGTACGACAGGGAAAATAATTCGGAAGGTTTCCGGAATGGAGATTTGGTACTGTTAAACAACCCTCACCGGCGGAAAGTTGTTCCATCCAAATTTCGGTGCAGTTGGGAAGGCCCGTACAAGATTGTGAAGAAGCTCAGTGATACCATCTACCGCATACAAAGCATTGAGAAACCACGGAGTAGAAGAGTGGTACATTTGGCGATGCTAGCAGCGTTTAGATCGAGAGATTTGTCTGATCGGGACGATCAGACTTAGGTGGAGGGCAGTGTTACGAATATTAGCAAAACTAAGGAGTGCTGCCAGCTCTAAGCCGATCTAAGCAGTGACGTGAATGCACATCAATAATTCAATCATTATGTATCTACATAAACGAATAAATAATTGCGTCTACACATATGTACACATTCCGACGAGCAACATTTACATACAAGGCAGCAAGAGATGAGATGTCACACACCGATGAATTTACTTATACGCTTATGTGTGTGCGGGAGACTGTAAACTACAAACACATGCATATACCTTATCTGAGTTGTCACAAGAGAGAGCAATAATTTGTGCACGTAGTTGTGGCTGGCGATTTTGTAGCCGAAACAACTAGTAACTTCTGGAAATCGAAGAGCCTAGAAGTATGCAGCGTAAACTATAAAAGCGGTGCAGGCGAGTAAGAAGCAATTCAGTTTGATTTGAATTGTCAAGCAGTTACGAGTAAGACGATATCTAGCGAGCAATAGCACTATTATTTTGAAAGTCAGTTTCCTTTAAGCTATCAGTTTGGTTATTAAGCTATTCGTTGCACAGTTTGAGTGTTATTGTGAAGTATTTTAATAAAGGCCATTTTTCCATTATTCAATATTGGAGTTATTTATTCAACAGTTTAGCGATACGATCCTAGCAAAAGGGCAAATAAGAGGATTTGCAGGAAATTCGTTACAATATGTTTTTTTTTTTACCCTAGGTTTCCCGATTGTATGCTGGCGCCAACATCAATGATGAAGCCATGTTAATTAATAAACATATCCACTTATATTTGTATACACGTACATGCGTTCGGTCTTAATTTTTTTATAGCATGCGACTTTTTCTGCTTTGGCTGAATACCTTACGGAATCAAATCATTTTTTGTGGAATCAGAATTAGTACAATACTTTTTTTTATTCCTTTTATTATTTTGTATTAATATTTATTCTAAATTGAATTGAAATTTATATTATATTATATTATCCCATGTTTTATTTTTTTCTACGTTGATTTATTTTTGTTTTATTTTTAATTTACAACAAAGAAAAAAAGAAAAAAAGGGAGAAACCCAAATATTTTATTGAATTGAAATGTTTCTTTATATATTTATTGTCGTTTTTTTCATTGAATTGAGGTTTATATTATTCCATATTTAAATTTTTTTACATTGATTTATTTATTGTTTTAATTCTTTTTATTTACGACAAGAAAAAAAGGGGGAAAAGAAAACCCAAATATTGTATTGAATTGAATTTTTTTTTTCACGCATATCCCTTTTTTTATTCTTAATCTTTTTATTATCAAATCCAAAGATTTTTCATTTGTTAGTATTAAGAGAACTTGTTAATAAACTGATGTGGGTGAAATTAAATTTAGCGGGCTAGTAGTTTTTTGAAATGGAAGGCTAAATACACCTTATTTTGGAGTGGGTGTTGTTCTCCAGGATAATGGTTGGTGTTTAGGTGTTTGATCCATAGATTGACTGACGGACATGACTTGACGCTAAGACTGACGGACTACTGTCAGTAATAGGGAAAGCTACTTCAATTGTCGGAGCCCAGTAGCATTCAAAGGTAGTTCGCGGGTTGCGGACTAAAGGGTGGGTCGGCTCCAACTGACAGAACTATTTCCTCCCGCTATTATCTTTCCTTTTTCCTGTCCACAATTACAGGCATGAACCTTTTTTTGTCTGTGTAGCTGTGTGTGAGAATTTGCGCCAAGAAACACGACCAACGACGAGCTTAGCCCGGGTTTCCAGCATGCCTGGCCCGCCATAACTTCTCGCCCACGAACAGCGGTTACACAACAAAAATGGCGCCAAACGCAAATAACCCAGTTTTTTTTGTCTTCCAATTTTATCTCCACTTTACTTTATAACTTTGATCTATCCCTGGCTAAATCTTGCTCTAACTTTTCAATTTTTTTTCTATAGTTTCTTATTTTCCTCCTCTGACATTTTTTTTAGGGGTTTACCGGTCAGCTTCGATGAGGCCTAGGTATCGTTGAAAGTGATCGATAACCAAAAGAGGGAGGGGTACGCAACTTGGATTGGGAGTGCCTTTCACGAACTTCCTTTGTTTGGAAAGTGATATCCCAATTGAAGGGCGTACAAATGATTTCGATAATTTTTCTTTTTGTAATTGAAGCCGTGTAGCGAGCTACCACTTGCGAGTTTCCGCAACATGTTTGTGTGATATTTGCTAACAGTTTTCAAGGGGGGTGAGGGGTATTTTTGTTAGGAGATACGCTTCCAGCTATCCAGGCTCAGGCCAAGTAAGATGAAGTAGCGCACTGTGTTTAATGGGGGATTTAACTGACGTAGACTTTGACAGGACGGAAGGACAGATGGACAGGGGATCAACACTCTGGTCATACACCACCGGAAAATAACACCCGGTGTCCTCCAAAGTGTATATTGTACGTTTTTCAAAAATTAATTGCTGCCTTTTGGAAAAAATGCACCTCTGATTTTAGTCAATTTCTGTTTTTTGTTTTTTTTTTTTGATATTGTTTCCTTTTGTTCTCTGGTTAGCAAAGAAAGTTGAAGTGAAGAGAAAAAAAAACAACATTATTACACATTATTTCTTTTTGTTTTTGCCTTTTCATTGCCATTTTATCTTTATTTCCATTTTTTTACTTGAAGTGATTAATTTAAATTATAAATAATTTTTGTTGGGCATGAAGCTTTTTTTGAATTCAAACAAAATTTTCCAATTTTATTTAGGGTTTTTTGGTCATTGTCGTCGTTTGATGTTTATTTTATGACATTTTTTTATCATTATCTTTTTATGTATTTTTTATTATACGTATACATACACATTTGTATACACATACACATTTATATAAATATATATACTTACATTTACCTTTCAGCATAAACACGTTTATTTATTGAATTATATTGTGTTGACTGGGTTAAGGGTTTTATTAATTTTGGTTATTTACGCGTTAATTTAAAGAAGTTTTTTTGGATCTACCTTTTTCTGAATTCCTTTGTTTTTTATCAAATTATGAATTCCTTGGTACAATTTTAAATACGTTTTCTTATATTATCCGTTTAATCACGTTTTTTTCAATATAAATTATAAGTTTTGTATAATATTAATTTGGTTTAAATTGAATTATATTGAAGTTGTTGCACTCAGTTTAAACTATTACATTCATTTTAAATTCTTACTTTTTATCGTTTTGGCTTAATCTTGAATTGAAAGTTTGATTTTTTTGCTGTTGTTTTTATTTTTATTTTCGGCCTTTCAAAAGTTATATCAAGAAGAATTTCCGAGCTCTAGGCCACACATATATATAAGTAATAAAAATGCAATTAATTATACCATATATGTTGTATTTATTTATTTTGTCGATATTTCGATTTCAATTAGAAATCATCTTCAGGGCTGTAAAAAATACATTTTTCTATAAAAACCATAAATGCACAAACATAATCTAACACTTACACTTGCAATGCACCTTGTCGACTAAATTAAAATTTCAGTGCAGAACACAGAATATCATAAACAGAAAACAAAGATGTATACAAATAATAAACAGTAATAATAAACAAAATATCTGCTAACAACAACGTATATATTAACTTATTGGACACCCTCAGCTTTATTGTTGCTAAATAACTTCTCTTCATTACCAAATGTCTGTATGCGTGTTGTCGGTGTCGCTCTTAAAATTCATGCGTATGTCATTAGGTGTATTGATAATATGTAGCATTTCGAGAGTATACCGCTTGGAATATTGTTTTTCTTCTTGCAATATTGTAACATTCTCTAAGTCCGGAGAGTGTCCCGTGGCCTTGCAATGTTGCGACAAAGCCGTTCTGTTGTCGTTAGAGTGGTCGCGATTTTTGATGTTCGATTTGTGAGCGGAAATCCTTGTCTGTTTTGATTTAGTAGTACCCACATATACTTTGTTGCATACGTGGGACCCGTGTCCATTACATTTAATTTTGTATATTACGTCGGATTTCTCGTATTTTTCGATTTTGCTTTTTGTATTGCTGTATATTTGTTGTAGGGTATTCTTATACTGGAGCGCGATTTGAAATTTTTCCTTGTCATACATGTTTGAATGTTTTATTCGGTTGGACAAACCAGGTACAAATACGGCAGTCTTATATATTTCTTTTATGTTTTGTTCTTTGTTTTTATTCGTAGCGTAAAATTGGTGGATATAACCATTAATAAGGTGGATCGGAAACTCGTTGTTTTGAAGTATTTTTTTGATGATGCTTATATTTTTCGGGTGATATATTCTATCGCTGATAGAGATAACTCGCCTGATACAATTTTTGGATGTGTTTATTATTATACTCCTGTCATGTTTCGAGTTGAAACTTATTAACCTCCCGGAAGCCGTAGGCTTTTTATAACAGTCAAAGGTTAGGTGGTTGTTATTTCTTATTACTATCGTGTCCAGAAACGGCAACATTCCATTATTTTCCATCTGAGATGTGAATTTTATTGAGTTATGAAATGAGTTCAAGAGGCCCAACATTTCTTCAACGGAATCTGTTTTCACAATAGCGAATAAATCGTCAACGTACTTTGTGAGCAGACGAGGTTTGTGCCGTGATTCTTCCTCAAATTTCAATAGCAATTCCTCCATTACTATATCGGCTATTATCGTTGATGCTGGTGATCCCATAGGCATACCCGATCGTTGTTCGTAAACTTTGTTGTTGTACTTAAAGTATCTGTTATCTTTTATACAGAAGCGTACAACACTTAAAAATAGCTCTTGGTTAAGGGTTGTGTGGGGTTTATTTGGTCCCATTTGGACGATATGATCTCTATGGCATGATCTACTGGGATACTAGGAAACAGGGACATAACATCAAACGATACCAGACTCTCATCATCATAAATATATGTATTTTTAATCTTATTCTTGAACTCAATCGTGTCTTGAACATTGTACTTGGACTCTTTAGTGATATTTTTCAGGACATTAACCACGTATTTACACAGATTATACGACGGAGAATTAATGGACGAACACATAGGTCTAAGTGGAGTTCCTTCTTTGTGGATCTTTGGTAGTCCATACAATCTGGGCGCATTGGCCGTTCTGCTCATTAAATTATATTTTTCTTTTTCATCTATAATTTGGTTTTTAAACAGTTTTTCTACGATCTCGTTATTCC